>NC_056741.1:135093973-135348973 GCF_019279795.1 Protopterus annectens
GGGCAAAACAAATTGGATGCTAAAAGAAAGAATCTTTAAGCACCAATCTGATATACGCATTAAGGTTGTTACGAATGCATTGTATGCTCATATTCGAGATAATGCCACCCATACATTTAGATTTATGGTCCTTGCAATGGTTCTTCCAACTGTAAGAGAAGGGGATGTAACAAATCAAATGGAAATGGAAGAATCTAAATGGATAATGGACTTAAAGGCTGATTGTTTCCCAGGGCTTAATGGTGTTGTTCCACTTGAACCATTCCTGAAGGAACGAAGAGTGACTTTTTGCCATTAAGGAAGCTCATTATTATATATATTTTTTATTTTTTATTTTCTATCCGTCTTTGTTACAGATGTCAGCTTTGTAATATTCCATCTGTACACTTTCTATAGAATAGGTGTTTATGCATGCTTTCATTTCTTTCAGAGATGTGAACATGACATCTTTTAAGTTTGGAGTTATAGTGTATTCTGCTATTAATGGGTGAGTTTTGTGTCTATTTTGTTCATAGTATGAATTCTGAGTGTTCATCAGACTTTTATGCGATGACAATAGTTATTTGTTTGTTGTATATCAGGCTGTGACTGCTGCTTCTTTAATATTATGGTTGTGAACCTGATATGTTAACATTATGAGCTCTGAGTTTTAACAGATTTACAAGCTGTGTTATGACAGTAGTGTTTTATTTATTTACTATAAGTTTTAGCATGCTATGTTGATTGTCTTTAACAAAATGTAGTTTTGTTCTAAGCTTGGATCTAAGCTATTTTAAAACATGTTTTTGTTACAAGTGCACTATGCAAATGGGGAGTAAGTGTTGCTATGTTTCACTGCCTCATTTTTTAATTGCTCAATTGCCTTTTAAGTAGATTGGTTAGCTGGTTCTTAAATAGTTGTATGTTGGAATTGTCTTCAGGATGTGAGGAAGGCACATGCAGAAAGCGCTTACCCTGTTTTTGTTTTTGTTGTATTAAAGTTCCAGTTTTATGTCTATGGTGTTACGCTCCTTTTTTGTTTTCTTCTAATTTGTGTACTGGGGTGTTCCTTGGTGGTGCTACTGGAGTTTGGTACTGCAAACTTGTGAAAGCTCGACCGGACTTCATGGAGATCTCCATATAGCGTGGAACAGGAACATTTCCCATTACTGCAATGTAGTGCGATCTCAGAGTTGGTATATTTAAGTAGCGGTGGTGTGGGGGCCCCCTGCAAAATACTATTTGCAGCAGTAATTTTTTTTTTTGCTGTTATGGAGAACTAGCTTTTGCTTATTCAAGATTTTGAGCAAGCAACATAGACCCATATAGATATATATATATATATATATATATATATATATATATATATATATATATATATATATATATATATATAAAATGTGTGTGTGTGTGTGTGTGTATGAAGCATTTTGTTTGCTCTTTGAGACTGATTCTGAAGATTTTAGCAGGCAGTCTCCCAGTGCTGTTTACGGAATAAACAAGTACTTTGCACATCCTGAAGTGTCATTATTGACTGACTCATAAGGTAAAATTGTTTGCACTTTAATTTGTACTATAATAATTGCAGCCTTGGTATTCACATTCTGAACTTCTGTATTTCTGCAGGGCAGTGTGGAACAACCTACTAGGGCCCAACCCAGAAAGTTATTCTGTGAATTCCACACTGCTTTGCATGCAATAGTCAGAGACTCAGATTAGGCTGTGCAAATAGGATAGAATAGGTAGGAAAACTGATTGATGGGGAAAGAAAAAAAATTGAACATAATTGTAGTTAATGGGATGGAATGAGTGAATAACTGTTTTTGTTACATGACTGCATTTGTTTGACAGGTTTATGTAAAGTAATAACAGGAATAACCCAATGGAAATAAGGAAAAGTGTATTAAATGTAGATGTGCATATGACAAAAAAAGAAATTAACACAAGGAGGCACCTTGTGTTGAGGGCAGTACCCTTAAGAGAAAACTAAAATGTAAACCATATGACAGGTATTATCAGTTGTTAAATGTATGAGTGAGAAAAAGTTAAATCGAATTCATCTGCCCATAGCACACTGGAACAAAGGTCTGTGCCGGTCAATCCAATTCATGAGCCCATAGTACATTAGGATGTAGATGTGAATGTGTGAAAGTACTCTTAGAGGGTCCAAAAGTATGGTCAGCTCTGGACATGGTACCTAGCTACCCTGTATTCCCAATTGTAGTGCTGGAGCTGTAATTTTGTTCTCATGATGGGATGAAAACAAGGGGGGGTACTATGGGAAAAGGATGATCAAAACCCTTCCTCTGTCATTGCACAATGACAGAACTCCTACCCTTCCCTTCCTGAATGGTGTGGCAATTTGTGGTTATTTTTTCTGAATTACCAGGATTCACAAGGTAAGTCTTAACAGGGTAATGGGAACAACATTAAGTAGGCAGGATCAAATCTTGACAAAGGGAACACCTGCATATTTTATGTAGCACAGTTATAGGAAGGAAAGTTGTAAGTATTTAAATGAGTGGTTTCAACTCACAAAAAAATTGGCCTGGTGATGTATTTCCATTAACAGAAACTTATTATAAGGATAAATTAGAGAATTTGATGGGTATTTTGGAAGAAAAGAAAAACAAAACAAGTGGGGAACAATGGGCAGTATTTTTTTTCCTGTTATACTTTAGCCCTTAAAAGGAATCAGCATTGAGGATTACAGAATACTGACAGGAAATTGCTACAACAGGTAGAAAAGGTTAAAAAGGTAGTACCTACCAGTAAAAAGGGATCCCTTTAGCCTGTCTTGGCAGGTTTGGAAGAAACTGGGGATGGCCAAACAGCAGAGACTTCAGAAGAGGATGATAATTCTCCAATAGCTACTGCACCCCCACCCCCATAAGTACCATGACAGTTGACTCCTGTGCAAGATTCCACATTTCTCAGACCCCGGCATTTTAGTCAACTGTCCATTGCATATCAGGTCAGTGCAGTACTGTATCATCTCAACCTAGTTCCCTGTTCAACCCTCATCTTTGGAACAGACATCTAACTTTGGAGAGGTTCCTCTTCTTTTCTCATTCCCAACAAGTTTCTACATTTCCAACAGGAACACTAGTATTTGACCCACTTTTATAGCTCACCACGTGTGCTCATTGCCTCTAGAGAGGATGTTTTGGCACCACTCAAAGAAATATTTGGGGCCGATAATAGAGTGCTTGTTCATCACCCTCAGACCCCTGTTTATTTGCATACTATGTCTGTTAAGGTTTAAGGAGGAATTAAAAACTATAATAAAAAGTTACAGCCCTACTTTCACAGATTTGAACCAACTGCTTCAAGTAGCCACTTCAGATGAAATAAGAAAAACATTATTTGAAAAGGCTGGAATAACAGATTTTACTCTCACAGGAAATGCACTCATAGAAAAAAGGACATGACTGTTGAATAAAATTACAGAAATGTGTCACGTTAAGACAGATTGGTCTAAGATACATGCATGTTAGCAAAATAAAGGGGAAGCTGCTGTAGATTATTTGAGTCATCTCAAAGTAGTGTTTTCTCGATATTCAAGAATTGCAGCTCTAGAAGAACAAGCTAAACCAGCTATTGCAGCTGCTTTTGTGCAGGGTCTGCAAGCCCCTGTACAAAGCCAAATAAGGCAAGTGGATATAGATTGACAGGAAAGGACTTGGAGTCCTTACTGAGTACTGCAAATAACTGCACTGAGTATCAGGAAAAATGGAGGAAGGATACTGATGATAGCTAATTTTGCAAATAAGGAGTTAGAAACCCAGAGGGGATGAAGCAGAGGCAGGGAAAGGGGAGAGGAGATGTTAGAGGGTTTAGTAAAGGCGAACAAGGTGCAGCTGATTGGCAACAATGAGATGGCAGTGCCCCTCCTGCCTCATCTGATGAATCTTTCTTCAATTGTGGTGAAGCAGGATATTGGAGAGGAGAATGTCCACACAAGCAAACATAGACAGTCCAAGCTACATGGACTGAATGGCAGCCGAATTATAGTAATACTGTATTGCTTCCACCACCTCCTCAAATTGGAAGGAGCCTGGAATCACCGTACTGACTACATGAGAGTAACAGAACAGAAATAAATCTTAATCCTCTGCTGCCAGTAGATCAACAGGGACCCTACTTTAAGGCAGAAATAAATTCATAGAAAATTCCTTTCCTGGTCGACACTGGAGCCACTAGGTCTGTATTAAAAGTTACCTCAGATAGTCAGATACCAGTATCAAAACATAAAGTAAAGGCAGTTGGCGTAACAAATGCTACTGTCACGTATCCTGTTTCAGAACCTATAATCCATTCATTTAGTGCCAATTAGGGAAAGACATTCTTTCCTTCTGAGTACTACTGCACCGTTGAACTTGTTTGAAGGAGACCTGTTATGTAAGCTGGGCTGCAATATTTAGTGTACACCAGAAGGTGTGTATCCAGGTGTCCCAGAAGAATCAGAGGGGGAGGTGTTAGCAGTGTTAGCACAAGGTGAGCAACAGTTTGTTGAAAGTATAGAGAAGGCTGAAGAGCTGTTGCAGCAGGTACCTGCTAAGTTATGGGCTAAACATGTTAATGAAGTACGTATATCAAAATCTGCAGAAAAAGTAAAAATAAAATTGGATCCATCTAAACCTCTCCCTAGAGTTCCACAGTATCCATTAAATCAGAGGCAGGGCAGGGAATTAAACCTGTAATTCAGTCTTTAATGCAACAAGGAATAATAGTGCCATCTAAAAGCCCTTGTAATACTCCCTATTTTCCCTGTAAAGAATCCAGGAAAGAATACTTATCAGTTTGTGCAAGATTTGAGGCCTGTAAACAATGCAGTATTATTAACTTTTCCTGTGATTTCAAATCCAGCAGCAATACTGAGTTGCATAGCACTTACAGCAAAATATTTTTCTGTAATAGATCTGTGTTCATCATACTTTTCTATACATATCCATCCTGAAAGTCAGTTGCTGTTTGCTTTAACTTATAAGGGACAGCAGTATACGTATACATATATATGGTTACCACAGAAATACACTGAATCTCTTTCATTAGTTTCTCAAATTCTAAAGAAGCATTTGGAAGATGTGACATTTCTAGGTGGGTCTGTGTTAGTGCAATACGTAGATAACTTACTAATAGCATCTGATTTTTTTCAGCATTGTATTCTTGCAGAAAAGGTGCATAAGGTGTCAAGAGAAAAGTTGCAGCTGTGGCCATCTCAGGTATATTACCTTGGTCATCTGATATCTCAGGGTAGCAGGCAGATGTTACCCTCTTTTACTGAGGCAATAGCTAAAGCACCACGTCCAACTACTCAGCATCAGTTTACATCTTATTTAGGTAAGACAGGATATTGCAGACAATGAATTTCTAACTATGCAGAAATTGCTAAACCTTTGTCAAATCTCTTAAAGCAGGACACACCAGAACCTCTCCCTTTGAATAGGGAGGATTAAAATTCATTTCAGAATTTAAAGCAAGCTTTAGCTACTGGCTCAGCTTTAGGGTTGCCAAATTAAGGAGTGACATATTTTATTTTGTCATGAAAGAAATGGATTTGCTGAGGGAGTGTTTGCACAGAAACCTGGGGATGGCTGTCATCTATTAGCTTACTATAATTCAGCACTTGACTCTGTTGCAAAGGGATTTCCACCATGTTTAAGGGCAGTGGTTGCCATAAAAGCTTACGGTTGTGGTTCCTCACTCTGTATCAGCTCTCTTACTTAAAATGAAAACTCAGCCCCTCTCGACTGTACTTCTAACTCAATATAAACTTACTCTTCCTTCTGATCCATCCTTTCCTCTCATACACTGTCCTGTTCTAAATCCTGCACCTTTGTTACCTACTGCTTAGGAAGGTGAAGAGCATGATTTTGTGTGTGTGTGTGTGTGTGTGTGTGTGTGTGTGTGTGTGTGTGTGTGTGTGTGTGTGTGTGTGTGTGTGTGTGTGTGAGAGAGACTAATTATCTGCTTTCTCCAAGGGGATGACTTAAAGTATACCCAATGCTGAACTAGATCTATTTGTGGATGGTTTCTGTGGGAGAGCTCAAAATGGAAGTTTGGTCGCAGAAATATCCATCTGCACCAGTAACAAGGTCTTTCTCGAACAAAGGCTAAAGGGTGTATATTTTGCACAGGTAGCTGTGTTAGTGACTGTACAAAGAGTTTGTGAGTTAGCCAAAGATAAATTTACAAATATCTATATAGATAGTCACTATGTTTTGATGTTGCATATGACTTTGGGCAACTTTGGAAACAGAGAGGGTTCTTAACCTCAGCAGGGACTCAGATTAAAAATTCTTTTTATGTCACTGCTCTTTTAGATGCTCTTTTGTTACATAAAGAATTAGTGGTAGTCAAATGTAGTGCCCATCAAAAGGGCATAGATGGGAAATAATTTGGCAGATCAAGCTGCTAAGCAGGTTGTAAAAGGATCTAAAAGTGATGATGTGGTTGATTTTAAGAAAATATCAGCTTTCCAAGCTGAACTGCGGTGGTGGTGCTGTGGTAGCGTTGTCGCCTCACAGTTAGACGTTGTCCGTTCGATTCTCAGAGTGTCTTCTGTGTGTCGACATGTGTGAATGGGCATTCCTTCATTGAAGGTTGTGCATTAGGCCTGGCAAGCCAGCACGTGAAAATCTACTGCCAATCATTAGCGGACCAGAGTTCAGCTGTGGCGACCCCTAACCGGGAAAAGCCAAAAGACGCAAACAAATCAGCTTTCCAAGCTGAAGCATCACTGGAAGAAAGTCAGTGGTAGCTTAAGGGCAGATGCAGTAAATCTTGCAAGTTGCTATGGCAACATCTGTATGGCCTACTGGTGGTGTCTGCCTCTTGCTACCTTACCTGGTAAGGGCATATCATTTAGCTGCCTATGCAGGCAAGACAGCATTATTTAAACAAATTACCCGAAGTTGGTATGCTCCTAGTCTCTTTTTTGATTTTTCAGCATGTTAGTAATTGTGCAGTATGTTTATAATACAATGTTAGCAAAATGTCAACATTAATGCTGCATCTCTACCACTGCCTTGGGGACATTTTGTTAATATGCAGATGGACTTTATCCAAATGCCTAAGGTATGTAATTTTATTTATTTGTTTATTTTATTAATTTTACATTTGTTAAGCGGAATAGTCCATCTGGGATTGAGCCCATTTTCAGCGGAGGCCCGGGGAGAAAAGCCCCAATAAAACAAGAGCAACAGTGACAGGTACAGTGTCGGTTTTACTTAGAATTTAACAGAAATGTTTAGAGACAACAAAGAAAGTACAATATACAATAGTCACTTTAATATATTATAACTTTCTCCTTTTCATAAAGTCGTATATATCTTTATTTTTTGAGGGCAGGGGTCCATCTTTAGTTGAACATTTGAGTATACTTTAATACGTGTACATGTGTATACCCTTACAAAAGAAAAGGAATTATCAAATTATACACTTATTGTAGGTAGCTGATAGGTGTTAACAAGTGGGAGTGGGGTATGCGTGGGGACTATAACATTTAGGGGATGAAATTTAATGTGGGCTTATGTTGTATTAGCCTGGCATGGTGCAGGAGCAGAGTCAGTTGTTAGTGAGGTGATCTTTGAGCAGAGTTTTGAATTGGTGTAGGCTGGTAGCATTTACGACATGTTGGGGAATTCAGCTCCAAAGTTTAGAAATGTGGTGGGAATAGAGGGTGTCCCCGGCTGTGTTGTTGCTTTTGGATACTTGGAGGAGTGTTTTGTGTGAGGATCGGAGTTGCTGAGTATTGGCATATGGTTGGAGCAATTGTTGTAGGGCTGAGGTTCTGTTTGGCTGGTATATTATTTGGTGAGTAAAGACAAGTTGGGTATAGGTTAGTTGTTGTGGGAATTCTAGCCAATTTATTTGTTGTAGGGCAGAACACTGGTAGGACCTATATGGGGAGCTAGTGGGGAGCTTGGCTATTTTATTGTAGGCTGATTCAAGTTTGGCAAGGTCAGTTTTGTTAAGGTTTGTAAAGATGGAAGAAGCATAGAGAACAGTAGATAAGAGATGAATCCTGGCGATGCTTAGTCTATATTGGCTAGTTAGGAAAGGATTAATTCAGTAAAGAGAGCCTAGTTTGATGTGTGTTTATTTAATGGTTTGAGAGAGGTGTAGGTCGAAGTTTAATTTATCAATTGTAACACCTAGTAATTTGGTATGTGAGCTGGCGTTTATGATTGTGTTGTTGGAGTGGATTTGAAAAGTGGCTGAGGGATTGGGTGTTTTGGTGGGGAAAAAGAGCACGAGTCTGGTCTTGTTTGGGTTTAGTATGAGGTTAGTGTTAGTTAGCCAGGATTCTACTTCTAGGAAGGATTGTTTTGTTATAGACTGTAGTTGTGTTAGAGAGGGGGCGGAGCATATCAGGGTAGAGTCATCTGCATATTGGATGACAGAGGCGAGAGACATGGATTTATGGAGTTGATTTGTAAAGGTGGTAAAAAGTAGGGGGTCCAATATGGGCCTTGTGGAACTCCTATATTAACAGGGAGCAAAGATGATAGCTCCTGTGGCCATCTAACACCCTGCTGGCATTTGGTTAAATAGCTGTGGAACCAAGCTAAGGAAGAATGACTGAGATATAATGGAGCCAGTTCTGACAGCAGTTTTTGGTGTGAAACTGTGCCGAATGCCTTTCAGAGATCTGTAAAGATGGCTGAGACATATTTATTCTGATTTCTGTGTTCATTTATTGTGTTAGTAAAACTGAGTAGGGCAGTTGTGGTACTGTGGTGGGGGAAAAACCATGTTGTGTATTTGATAAGAGGTTATTGGAGAGAAAGTAGTTTAGAAGCTGGGAGTGAATACATTTTTCTAGTATTTTGGAGAGGGTGAAAGAATGGCAATGGGCCTGTAATCAGTAAGCTCGGTAGAGTTGCCACCTTTATGCAGTGGGGTGATACAGGAGACTTTCCAGATTAGTGGGACATGGTTCTCGGAGATAGAGCGGTTGATGAGGATAGAAATGGGGTAGGCTATGACTTCAGAGGCAGCTTTGAGGAATTCTGATGGGAGGCTGTCAGCAGCTAGGCTGGTGGGCTTGAGGTTACTGAATAGTTTTTTTTATGGTATGGGTTGGGATGGGGTTAAAGGAGAAGGAGTTTACACCCTCATTGTTGGCTACAGAGATTGTAGTAGTGATGTTTTGGTCATAGTCAATAAGTGAGTGAATTGTGTTTATGAAAAAGGAATTGAATTGTGTAGCGATGTTATCATTTGATGGGGGTATGGTAGGATTGGGGGTGGACATACTACCAGGTTGCAGGAGTTTGTTTATAGTGGCCCAGAATTTTTTTGTGTTTTTGTTTCTTTGCTGTGCAGTGATGTAGTAGGCTCTTTTGTTTTTTTATATGGGATTTGGCTTTATTCCTAAATTGTTTGAAAAGTAGAAGACTGTCACTGCTTTTGTTAGTTAGCCAGTGTTCCCATGCCATGTCCCTTTCTTTTAGTAGGTCTTTGGTGTTGTTTGTAATCCAGTGTGTGTGTGGTGATGTTTTATTCTAGCTATTCTGCAGGGGACCAGGCTGTTTAGGATGTTGAGGAAGGTGGTGTTAAAGTGCTGAACAGCATCATCTAGTGGTAGTGTTTTGAGGTGGGACCGGTTAATTTTTTGGAAGAGGGAGCTGAAAATGTGGGTATTACATTTTTTCTTGTTGCGGATTAGCCTATAGACTACTTGTCTAGGTGGACTAAGATTGTTTCTGATTAGGTATGTGGGTAGATGGTCACTTATGGTACTGGGGAGGCATCCTGCTAGAAGGGGTGTGTTATTTTTATTTGTGAGAGTCCAATCCGGGATGGAATGTCTGAAGGTTTTGTCTATTCTTGTGGAGTTTTGTATGAGTTGGGAGAAACCATATAGTCTTATGAAATTGAATGGATTATTGGAATTATAGGTGGAAGAGCCAGTGTTGAGGTCACCCGTAATGATGGTTTCTTGATGGAAGGTTGTGGATAGCAAGTGAAGTATGTCTTCAACTGTGCTAATGTTATTTCCTGGAGGGATATAGATAGCCACTATGATAAGTGCTTTGTTGTTGTTGATATTCAGTTCGGAGAAGAGTAATTCTGCATTGTTATATGTAGGAAGTCTGGTGTTGATAACTTCTAGGGCTAGACTTTGTTTTAACATTATTGCTACACCTCCTCCACATTTATTTTGATGATCGAGTCTATATATGTTGAACCCTGGGGGAAGTATTTCATTGTTTTTGACATGTGGCTTAAGCCATGTTTTAGTCAGTATGGTTATGACAAGGGAATGTAAGTCAATTAGTGCATGGAGGTCATGGATTTTGTTTAGTATACTTCTTAGATTTATATTAAGGAACAGCAGGGAGTGTTGTTTGGGGTGAGGGGGTGTTTTGGAATTGATTGAGGTATAAGTGTAGCATCTTACCCTCACCAAGAATGATACCACAGTATAAAGACAAAATGATAAATTTCAACAATTGGCTAAAGTATTGGTGTCACTCAAAGGGGATCCAGTGTCTGTCAGCCTGGGATGACATGCTTGACAAGCCACGTTGCTTCGCTAGGGACGGCTTGCACCTGTCACCCCTGGGTTTTCGAATACTGGCCAAGGCTCTTGCCACCCCCATAGTGCCTTTTTTAGGCAGGGCTCAAAAGACAAACCCACCATCTTAGACAACAGAAGGAAAAAGAAACTAAGGGTAATGCTGCTCAACGCCAGAAGTCTAAACCTCAAGATGCATGCACTCGAGGCTCTCCTCAGTATGGAGAATATCAATATCTGTGCAGTAACAGAAACCTGGTTCAAGGCTCCCAAGAGCACCCCAGCACTACCAGGCTATACCTCATACCATGCTTTTTGGCCCCAAAACTCGGACTGAACCACAAGAGGAGGGGGAGTATCCATATTCATCAAAGATACCCATACCTCCAGGCTGGTGGCACTGCACGAAGCATCTGAGACCATCCATGTGCAACTAACAGTGGGCAAAACTGCCTTCCAGTTTATAGCCTGCTACAGACCACCCTCCCAAACTCAGGAACCCCACTTGGCCTTCCTGAAGACACTGGAGAATATGAAGGTCTCACCAAACACCATTATAGTGGGTGACTTTAACTCACAAACATAGACTGGGAGCACTATTCGAGCCCCAACACCCTAACCCAATGGTTCCTAGAATTTATAAACTCAAATGCTATGGAACAACTGGTCACCACTCCCACAAGAGGGGAAAACATATTGGACCTGATCATCACCAACATGGGGACTCTGTTCCATACCAGTGGTATACCCCTCATTGGTAAGATCTGACCATAAATTAATCACTATGGACATCCATATCCCGTCCCCACCCCCAGCAAAGAAAACCACGGTCAAAAACTTCTCAAAAGCAAACTTCCCACTTCTCAAAACCGAGGTGGAATCCTTCAAAGCCCCAGGGCCCGTGGAAAATACGGCCCAAACTGCAGAATCCTTTACAAACACATTCTATGGATACCTACATGAATGCATGGATCGTGCTATCCCAAATAAAACCAAGACACACTCCTCCAAAGGCAGGAGATCTGTCTGGTGGACCCCAGACATAAATAAGCTGTACAACAGAAGGAGGAAACTACTACATGATAGAGCAAAATCCCTGAAAGGGAAGGCAACTCTGATCAGTACTAGCAAGAAACTATGATCCCTCATAAAATCATCTAAGGCCAGCTTCGAAAGAAAAATTGCACAAGACGCTAAAGATAATCACAAGGCTTATTTTAGTTATGTCAGAAACCTGGGTGGAAACTCCCAGATATGCTCTGAGTTAGTGCAAAATGACAAAAAATACACTAAACCCACAGACATTGCCAACATCCTGGCAGACAGGCTCAGTGCAAACATCTCCCTCCCTACCCTCCAAATGGGCAAATGACTATCCCAATAGATTGTAGCCTCCCTGATATCACAGATGCA
Organism: Protopterus annectens; assembly: GCF_019279795.1. Classification (NCBI taxonomy): domain Eukaryota; kingdom Metazoa; phylum Chordata; order Ceratodontiformes; family Protopteridae; genus Protopterus; species Protopterus annectens. Next base: position 135,105,894 of record NC_056741.1, read on the forward strand.
CAGGTGAGAGCTGCCCTCTCCAAAGCAAAAAACACAGCATCAGTGGGACCAGACGGTGTCCCGGGCTGCGTTTTACACTAGCTCCAAGAAGAACTGAACCCTCACTTAAAATCACTGTTCAGTCTCAGCCTTACAACAGGATATGTACCCAAAGAATGGCGTACAGCAACAGTGGTCCCACTCCATAAAGGTGGTGCCACAATGGACCCCAGAAACTATCGCCCTATAAGCCTAACTAGCCTGGTCTGCAAAGCTATGGAGCGTATCATCATGGAACTCATAAACAAAGACATTGGGAACCTCCAAACACTGGATCCTACCCAATTTGGCTTTGTTAAGGGCAGATCTTGCCTCTTGAACTTGGTCAATTTCTTTGAAACAGTCACCAAGGCCATAGACGAAGGGAAGGTAGTCCACACAGCCTACCTTAACCTTGCAAAAGCCTTTGACACAATACCCCACTCGGGCATCATAAATAAGCTCACTAGCTTAAATATCAACCCCTATGTCACAAGATGGGTTGCAAACTGGCTTAGGGATAGAACCCACATGGTCAGAATTGCAGGTGCCATGTCAGACTCTAAACCAGTTACAAGTGGCGTCCCACAAGGCTCAGTCCTGGGACCTCTCTTGTTCGCTATATATTTCTCTGAGGTACAGGCTAACACAGGAGGACTATGGCTGACAAAGATTGCAGATGACTGCAAACTGGTGGCCATAATCGACTCGCCTGCTGACACAAGCATCCTCCAAAAAGGTCTCACAGAGATGGATAACTGGTGCCAGAGCCATGGCCTAAAGCTAAATGCCAAAAAGTGCATAGTCATCCCCTTTGGTAAAAACAAAGTGCCCACAAATTACCACATAGGTGGTAATCCATTAATCTGGAAGAAGTAATTAGGGATTTGGGGACCCAAGTAGATTGCAATCTCTCCTTTGACAATCACATTGCCAAAGTGGTTAGAAAGACATTCTATATAGCCCACCTTATCACGAAAGGGTTCACATCTAGATCAAGAGAGGTCATTGTGCCCCTCTACACATCAGGCCCATAACTGAATACAATGCCCCATTTGGGATGTACCTTACCCGACACCTGCTACAGCTAGAAAGACCCCAAAAGTACCTCACCAAGAGGATCAAGGGACTCAAACAGATGCCCTACACAGTTAGGCTAAAGAAACTCCAGCTCTACTCAGTTGCTTACCGCCTACTCAGAGGTGATCTGTGCCTGACGTATAAAGCCATGTCCAACCCAGAATTAATGGACATGCTCCATCTCAAGAAATCCAAATCCATCAGAACTACATGCTCCAGTGACTTAAACCTCGGCACAGAAATAAATAGAACATGCTGGAGGGACAGATTCATATCCCAGAGGCTCCCCTCACTCTGGAACAAAATCCCAATCCATGTCAGACAGAGCCCCTCAATGACCCTCTTCAAGAAGAATCTTGACGTTTGGATGGGAGATCGTAAATTTAGACCTGGGATCTCTTCTGTGTCACTGCTAGACAGAGGCACGGTAAACTAACCTTAAATGGGCTATTTTCTGTGACCTACTATATAAAGGCACAGTCAACTAAGCTAAGAAGGGTGGTGAAAGCCAAACACACTCTGGCTAGGCTTGTAAATGCCCTAGGGCAGATAGCCTAGTATCAACCTATGAACCTATGAACCTAAGTGGTAGTTTGTTTATTGGTAGTCTTGGAGCCAGGGTTGGGGTGGATGTCACCACTGAGTTTTAGTTTTGATAATATATGAAATAAAGTTGTTATAAGTTTGCTTAGCTGTTTGTGGTTCATAGGTAGGTACTAGGCTATCCACCCAAAGGCATTTATAAGCCTAGCCAGAATGTGTTGGCTTTCGCCTCCCCCTTAGATTATAGGTTCATAGGTAGTTTCTAAATAGTGGTTCATTTTTGTGTCTGGTTTGATGGTATTTAAGTGGGAGGTAGTCTATTTCTGTGTTGCAGAGGTTGGGTGAAATTTGGGAGTTGTAGTGGTGGGTTATGGGCAGTGGAGTGTTGGTGGGGTGGACATAGAAGATGGGGTTGTGGAAGTTAGTTAAATGATAAAGAAGGGTTAGTGTGAATAGGTTGGTTGTGTGGAGAGATAAGATAGTAAATAGTGTTTGTTTTAGTGGATGTAATGATGTGTGTTTTAGTGAAGGTAACATTATGTGCTTTTAGTATATTGAGGTTGTTAGAGTGGGACTAACAGTGTGTGGTTAGGTTGTTAGAGTGGGACTAACAGTGTGTGGTTAGAGTGTGTTGTGAGATGTTGGAGGGGGAGGTGATAGTTGTGAGTTTGTGGGTATGTGGTAGAGGAGGAGTTAAATCAGATAGGAGGCTGAATATGTGGGAGGTCTTAGAGCAACTAAACGTGTAGGTGGATATGTGTTGTATTGTAATGGTGGGGAAGGAGGTATAGTGGAGATTGGCCTGTTTTGATTACAACAACTGTTAGATGAGTATGAAACACGAGGGTTGTTAGTATTGATAGCATCAATGTACTGATAGCATTTTGCAGTGGTAAAAATGGTAGGGATTGGTAAAAGGTTAATATATGTGTGGTAATGGATGGGTGTTGATTAGGATTAGTATGGAAATGTCAGCTACGTTATAATACAAAATTGTGTAGGTGGTGATTGGTAGATACGTGTGAGTGGGAGTGGTTAGGTTTGGATAAATTTGAGCAATTTGGTGGTTGGAGGGAATGGGGGCAGGGTAGGGGAGCGGAGTGAAGCCCGAGCATAGCGAGGGTGGAATGGAGCAGGCAGAGCCAAGTTCTATAACTGCACAGCAAAGAACAGTCACTTAGAATACTAGGTACTGTGAAAAGTATCTATGCAGCTGACAAGTTTGTAGGCTAGGAATTATTAGAGAAATAGTAACCTTATGCCAGGAGTGAGTATGGAGTGGGAGAAATATGGACAAGTGTACTGGGGAAGGAGAAGATGATTCCAAACTAGAAAGTATTGGGTTTATAGAGATATCTGGTGGGGGTGGGGGTGAGGGTTACCAGTAGTGTGCACACTCTGAATATATTCTAATGAAATTTACAGGGGGTGGGGGTTACCAGTAGTGTGCACTCTCTGAATATATACTAATGAAATTTACAATCACAGAAGGGTTAAAGCATTAACATACACTGTAATGTTCCTGTACTTTAAGTAAACCGGCCACAGACTTTTGCAGATGCAGCTTGCTGGTAGAGAACTGCTATAGGGATGCCTCACAGTGTTTGTATTAGCTGATTAGGTAAAGCTGACAAGGGGAGTGCTAGAGGAGGTAGGACTGTATTTATCACTGGTGCACTATAAGAAAGGAGTGGAAGGGAAATAGGTAAAACAGCCTAATAACACTGCAGTTACTGAGTTCAATTAAAAACTCTCTGCAGTAATTTGACACTAAAAATATGTTCAAACAAATACAACAAGCATCTAGCCATACATACAGTGCTCAACCAAGATTAATGTACAATATCCAGCTTGGCCTGGGTGAACCAACACTGTAACATATGACAGTACAACTACAACAGAATATATAGTAGAAGGCATTGCTACACTATAGCAGCTGAATGAAATTAGTTCACTGTTAATAGCTGGATATTAACTTTTAAAGTACAGCAGTAGGAATACAGCTGATAAAGCACAGTATCTTCCTTTAAAACAGTGATAATTGCACAATAGTTTCAATAATGAACTAAACGGTCAAAGTCACAATAAAAACAAAAAAAAGTATAATAATCCATCTTAAAACAGTAATGCATAAATAGAGTTCAGTTTGATACCAAGACCAGGTGTTGAGTATAACCCTTTAAATATATACACATGTAAATGGTGGCATATCTTACTACTTATAACAAATAATTAGCATATATTCTGAGAATCCTTGGATTTCTACAGAGAAAAAAAAAATGCATTTAACAGAACTTACACGGAGGTCACACTACTGGAAGATGCCAAAACAGCAGGCAGAACAGGCTAGAATAGTTTTAAAATGGTGCCGGTCTGAGAGAGGTGTATTTAAAATGTTCTACTAGCTAGTAATTGGAGTTTCTGCGGGAGGGGCAAGGTAATATTCACCAGAAGGGAGAGTGAATGATAGATACACTGCTACTGGGTTTTACAGTCCTTAGAGAAATATAAAAGTAATCAGAGAGAGAACAAGGTAAAAAGAAAGGTCTAGCAGCAGAGCAGCCAGAAGGAAAGGAGGTTTATAACCAAGTAGAGTTCAGCAAATGCAGAAGAAGACCACAGTAGAAGCAGTGAGGTACAAAAGGGGAGGGCAAAAACAGCAATAACTGCACAGCCTACAAAAGGGGAGGGCAAAAACAGAAATAACTGCAGAGCCAAGTTCTATAACTGCACAGCAAGGAACAGTCACTTAGACTACCAGGTACTGTGAAAAGTATCTATGCAGCTGACAAGTTTGTAGGCTAGGAATACTTCGAGAAATAGAAACCTTATGCCAGGAGTGAGTATGGAGTGGGAGAAATATGGTCAAGTGTATTGAGAAGAAGAAGACTGAGTAAAACAATGATTCCAAACTAGAAAGTATTGGGTTTAGAGAGATCTCTGGTGGGGGTGGCGGTGAGGGTTACCAGTAGTGTGCACTCCCTGAATATATTCTAATGAAATTTACAATCATAGAAGGGTTAAAGCATTAACATACACTGTAATGTTCTTGTACTTTAAGTAAACTGGCCACATACTTTTGCAAATGCAGCTTGCTGGTAGAGAACTGCTATAGGGATGCCTCACAGTGTTTGTATTAGCTGACAAACTGTAATGTTCTTGTACTTTAAGTAAACCGGCCACAGACTTTTGCAGATGCAGCTTGCTGGTAGAGAACTTCTATAGGGATACCTCACAGTGTTTGTATTACCTGACAAATGGAGGGCACACTACTGGAAGATGCCAAAACAGCAGTAAGAACAGGCTAGAATAGTTATTGGTGTCAGTTTGTACATTTTCCACATGGATGGAAGATTACCAGTGCCACAAATCAGAACCTGTAACAATTATTAAAAAACTTATTTTTGAATTTATTCCTGGGTTTGATGTGTCTTACACTATCAATAATGACCAGGGGACACATTTCAACAATCAGCTGACAAAAGAACTGTGTAAAATCTTTAACACTAAATTAAGTCTTCACTGTCCTAACCATCCGCAGTCATCTGTATTGGTAGGAAGGGTCAACAGAACCCTTAAAAATAAGGTGGCAAAACTCTTCACCAAAACAAATCTCGAATGGCCAGAGGCACTCCCCTTATAATTATGAGCTTAAGGAGTACATTTAATACTACAAGTATATTGAGTCCATCTGAGATATTAATGGGGAGATCCATAGCCTTGTCAGCTACTCCCCCGTGTCAAACAAAGAACTGACTAACTAATGTTATATTGTCTTACTACACAAAATGTATTCTTTTCTTGCAGCAGTACCATGCAACTGTATGAGAAGCTCTTCTTCAACCTCCTGACCAGCCCTGTCACCAACTGTGGCTCAGAGATTTGATTTTGAGTCTGAAGTAGAAATGCTCTTTCCAAGTGTTGTTTACCACCTTTTCTGCAGTATGTTGTGCTGTTTTGCCAACCTGAATTTATTGATCACATTGTAAAAAGACTTGTTGTGTGGAAAGCCCAGATGAATCATCTTTGTCAGTGAAAGGAGATCAAAGGACAAAGGACAAACCATCTGCCCCAGTGAAGAACTAAATAAAATTGACTCAGATGGCAGCCCATGATGAATCCAATGGCAGCAGGTATTTCTATCTTGTTTTGTTGCTGTTTTCTCTTAAAAACTGGTCAAGGAAAAATAGTTTCCTGTTGGATCTTCAACAATATGTCATGGACTTAAATGTGACAAACTGTTGAGTGTGTTGGCATATCGTGCTAAGGTAGGAATTTCCATGATTCCAATCCCTGCATTTCAAGTGACATTTGAAAAGGAACTTAGTGATTCTAACTTAACTTGGTGTAATGCGACTGGCTTTTCAAAGGTCGTGTCTTTTCAGCTTGCAACAACAAATCGTGGAGACATATGCTACACCAGGAATGGTACCAGCAGGAACTAGCCAATATAATGACACTAGACATGAAAGTGTATTGAATTCTTTACACCAAAAGATCTATGACTGCGGGCATGCCATGGACATGATAGAGGATCGTTATTATATTTCTGGTGATCGTGCCTACCCCGATTGCCTACAAACTGGTCTGGATGTTGTTTCATGAGTTATATCACCTTGCTACTTAACATTTCAAGAAATCTTCAGCAGGCAGACTGAGAAATAAACAGGAATTCACTGGGCAGAACAGGTATTTTCAGTCTTTACTCCTGTGTACGGAGTGCAGAGAGCTGTGGTTGCTCTAGATTTTCAGGAGGTAGCAAACCACAATTCACATCATATCAGGATGGCAAATCAAGAAATTACTGAAATTCGAATTGTGGTGCTAAAAATCATCTGGCATTTGACATAATGCTCGTTGCTAACAGGGTGTCATGTGCCCTCATAGGAAGTCATTGTTATTCCTATATCACTGACTAACATGATGAACAAGAAAAGTTGGCCAATTTCATGGAGTCAAGGGCTAAAACCTGAATAGTACAACTAAACAATGGACACTTTTTGGATGGTAGGGCAGTGCATACAATAACTTAGGAATCTGTATGTTACAGGTATCATTACAATAATTGGCATTATTCTTTTAATTGTTTTAGTATTTTCTGTTTTAAAGTCTGTTATTACAAAATGCTTGACCTCACCCACACACTCAGTACCACTTATAAACGTATGTGATAATGAATTTAAAGTAAATGAGATCCAGATCTCTGTAGATGATGAATATTATGATGCTGAAGTATATTTTATCGAATTAAGAATAATTAAAACGTAATTGTGTGTTACATGACATGTTTAGTGTCAAATGGGGGACTGTTGCAGAAAATTGTCTTGTTTATTTTTCAATAAATACATCATAACTTATAATTTCTTCACAACTGAGTTAAATTAAATGCTTAAATTTTATGTTAAAGGAAAGGTTAAAACAGAGGCATAATTATGCAAGTTATATTTTCACACAATTTAAGTAGTATAGTTTAAGTGCCTTACAATTGCACTCTCTCTGTTAGCAATCTATAGTGTACTGACAAATAGGTAAAGGCAAAGTAAGTGCTGAAGGAGTTAAGGGAAATTATGTTATGCTAAAAAGTCTTAATTTCATAAAGTTAATGAATTGTGACAGATATCTGTGGAAACAGGATTAATCAAATAAGGAAAAGTTACACTCTGGCCTTCTCATTCTGGGGAATGAGTCTTTGCAAGGCTCTCTGTGAGATAGTGCGGGCTGGTAATTAATGTAACAAGGCAGAAGGAAAATAAATTTTAGCACAGGTGGCTCATGTTTAAAATGCTTATTTGTGAAGTTTTATCATGAAGCTCTAAGTAAGAATGCATGAGAATTGAAATTATTTCAAAATACACAATACACTGATTTGCTAAAAGTAATGTAATGTCAAAAATCTGCATGCATGCAGCTGATAAAAAGGTAAAAGTGTTTTTCTTTGCTCCTTGAGACTGATTATGAAGCTTTTAGTAGGCAGTCTCCAAGGACTGTTTTTGCTGTGTATGGAATAAACAAGTACTTTCCACATCCTAAAGTAACATCATTGACTGAATCAAAAGGTAAAACTCTATGCTGTTTAATTTGTACTATAACAATACCTGTCATAGAAATTGCACATTCAAGTACATTAGTGGCACACACTTAAATATTACTAATTAATTGGCCATTCTAATCAAAATATGGGGGTTTGGCCCATCTGTATATCCCCAGTAATCGAAGACTGATACTGTAAACTCTACTGGATAGTAGTTTCAGTGAATATTAACATCCCTTGCTCTATTTTCATGTTTCTTATAGTTAAAAATATACAACACAACAATATTCTCTTAGTTTCCCTTTTTTGATCCTCACAAGATGAGACTACCTCAAAACTTTAAATTGTTGTTTTGCCCAGCTCAAAGGACATATTTTAAATGAAAAAAAAATCAGAACTGTTTATTAGCAGAACAAGAAAAATATTTACACAATCTACAGATATTTACATGTACAAATAGCCATACATTGCTTCTGGTCACTGAATGTCCAGTCATCTATCCTATCAAGTCTAGCTCTACTATTCTCAACCATCCAGCCAATTTCTGCATGAATTCTTGCTTTTGCTTCCTTATTAATAACTTTCTCTTCTCCTCTACATCCTCTTATAGCTTAATACGATCCTTTATTATGGGTCTTTCCATCCTCTTCCATTTTTATAATTGTTTTTTTTTTCTTGCCATCAAGGTTAATATCCATAATACATTTTTTTTAATCCTGATCTTCTTCCATTGACACATGCAAGAAACAGCAGTCCTCTCCCAAGAGTTCTTCTTTTACTGTTAATTTCCCTACCAGTTCTGCTAAATCTTTCAAAAATGCCTGCAGTTCACAAGTCTAAATTATGTGTCTCCAGTCTCCCCTCTCATATTTTACATCTTCAACAGCTCCCTGTGGGAACATCCCCTGGATTTTGTCTGAAATTTAAAAAGTATTTATGAAGACACTGCCATGCAAATATTATACATTTTCACATGCTTAGCCTTCCAGAGCAATAAGGAAATTCATTCTAAATCTTCCAACGTCAGATCCTTCCACAGCATCTTTCCTCACTCCACTTTTTTTCTGATCTATTTCTTGCAAGTATTCATCCTTTAATGTCATATATCACATGTACGTTAGACATTAAACCCTTTCCTAAATGTGCCATCACCCTAATCTTTGTAATCCACTTTGTTATATTAATCCATGATTTCTGCTTAATTAAATTCCAGCTTGAAGCTCTCACTTCATAAATGAGTGTTGTACTTTAAAAAATATCCGGGTAACTAAGATTCCTTCTGGAATTTCACATAAGATAATAGCAGAATACAAGCCAATTAACTATCTCAATATTTGATTTCTGCTCATAGCTGTCTTCACCTTCTAGCTGAGGTTAAATTTTTCCTATCTTCTAATCTTTCTTCTACATGAAACATATTTTGTCTCCAGTCCTTTAACCCTTTATTCTGAAAGTATTTTTTTCAGTCCTTTAATCTTTTATTCTGGAAGTATTTTCCTATCTCCCTGCTCACTAGGTCTAGAATGTTGGTCCTATTTGTTGCACATTTCTTAACCCATGTAGCCTCTAATATCTCTATAGAGGCTAGCCAGGAATACCACTTCACCTTTTCCTCAAATGTTTGACATTCTGCCATAAATATCAGTTGTAGCTAGATATCAGGGACTCCCAGTCTACCTTTTTCCTTTTCCATTAGAACACTACTCCAATGAACTCTCATTTTCCCCTACCCATGAAGAAATCCTCTATCCCACTATAAATTGTCAAAAGTATCATCTTGCTGGGAAGTATCCAAAATGACTGTCCCAGATATAAAAGATGCTGTGATACATGCCAGTATTGTATCTGCATGCTTTGCTCTAAATTGAGACCCAATCATTTCCATTTTGATAGATTTCTGTTTATCTTATGCATTGTGCTGTCATAGGATCATTGCAATGAGGCTTCACTGGTACCCTTAAGCCAACATTTTACATACTTCACAGTATGAAAACTTCCCTCCCATTCAGTAGGTTTGTTCCTATGGCACTGGTGTTTTCTTCATGTATTTTATTAGATATTATACTCAACCCTTTAATTATATTAGTTGAACAATTCCAGTCCTGTCCTGGGAATGTTAGTGTCAAAATAACATCATCTGCATACACAGCTGTCACCCCTTATGGAAAAAGAAACAGGGTGTGGTTAGTTATACCAGCGTAGTACACATCTTATGTTTAGTAATATTGTTTACGGAGGTATATGTAAAAAATGTGACTCCTTTTACATTGGCAAAACATGTAGGCAGCTATCTGACCGCATTAAGGAGCACCTGGCAGTCATCAGACACAATGACTGCCCTAATGCCTTAGGGAAACACAGTTTACAGTGTGTAGGTTTTATTGGGTTTCAGTTTATAATACTTGAGCAAGGTGATGTTTTTGTGGGGGATGTTGACTGCTTTTTGGAAGTTTGTGAACTTAAGTGGCAATTACTGTTGAATGCTGATGCAGCTCCTGGTCTAAATGATAATTTAAATATAAGATGTGCAGTACTCTGGAATAACTAAACACACCCTGTTTCTCCATAGTGCTTATTGGTCTCTGCATTTTTATGAATGACATAAATGATACTTTTATTGCTGTTAGTTCCTCTCTGGTAGAATATATATTAGACTGTTTCTTACATTTTTTCATGTTCTGATGAAGTCCTATTATGAATAAGGGATGAAAGCACTTAGCATATAACCTGTCCCCATCTCATTCCTCTACTTACTACCTTCTACAAAGGGAAGTACTTCTTAAAGTAAATATACTGACTTACAGTGCCAACCATGCATGCCACACTAATGTTTTGATGTCATTACTGTTTGTACTCATGACTGCTTGCAGTCCTGGCTCAATTTATAACTAGCTAGGCTCCTTGGGAGAGCTAGTGTGTGCCTGTCTACAATGTATCCCCTTCTTACAGCAAACAGTAAATGTCAAAGGTAAAAAAAAAATTATATATATATATATATATATATATATATATATATATATATGTGTGTGTGTGTGTGTGTGTGTATATATATATATATATATATCTACAGGTCTACTTCATAAGATCGACAGACCATTTGATTGACATTCATTTGGTTGACAGCTCATTTGATCGACAACCAGTATTCAAGGCACTTAACAGGGATTTGCCCCCCTCCCCAATGTTGAGCGACACTGGAGTTGGTATATATACTTAGGGGGGTGTGGGGGTCATAGCCCCCCACATTGGAGTGTGTGGGGGTGAAGCCCCCCACCTATTTTCTTTAAAATGTGTAGTTTTGTTGTATTTTCATGTTTTAAACGGAAATAGGTGGGGGGCCCCCCACACCCTCCCTAACTATATATACCAACTCCAGGGTCGCACAACATTGGGGAGGGGGGCAAATCCCTGTTAAGTGCCTTGAATATCAAATGAGCTGTCGACCAAATGAATGTCGATCAAATGGTCTGTTGATCTTATGAAGCAAACCCATATATATATATATATATATATATATATATATATATATATATATATATATATATATATATATAATGTATGTTAAATAAAGCACATATAAAGCTCTAGATGGTTTAATAAAAGGAATTGTTTGAAATAAGATATGGAGTGCTACTGTAAATTGTAAATAACTAGGCCCCTCGGAGGGCTGGAGTGTGCCTAAAATCTATATCTTTCTTTCAACAAGCAATTAAAATTTATTAAAATGATATATATATATATATATATATATATATATATATATATATATATATATATATATATATATATCAGATAAAGCTTCTCCTGCAAAACAGTTATGCAGGAAAGCACTGAACAACATGAGGTAGTTTAAGATAAGGCATGGAAGATGCTGCAAGTGAGATGTGTTTACTGTTCAGTAGCTTTAATAGTATCAAAAAAGAATGTTTTCTTGAGACGCTGGTTGTTGAAACTTTTAGAGACAAATATGTACCACCACAATATGAAGTGAAGACAAAAAGGGATCCTGAGATCAGGAGAGAGTAAGACACATGAACCCTCCTGAAATTCACAGAGGGTATAGTTGTGGCATATGCTCAGAGACAACCTTAATGTATATATTTTATTTAAAAATAAACAGAAATGTAAAATAAATCTGTGTGCAGTTGTACTTGGCAAACTACAAGTCAAGTGGATTCATGTACTGCATTATCTTTGTGCGTGATATTTAATCTACTCCTCCCAAAGTCATATGTGTTTATATATTTTTTATATTAACAAACCAACTGGTTTCTCCATTTCTCCAATATCAGACATGTACAGCAGTATTTTCTGCTTACCTTCCACATACAGATAGTATAAATTCCTTGTCCATTATACTGACAGCACGAGGAAGTTTAATCTCTAGGTCAGTATCTGGCAGCACTGAAACAATAAAGAGAACATTATGTACTATGGGTACTAAACAACTGTGCATTAATGTCTGTATTTGTTTTATGTTCATGACCTGGCTGAGCTAAGAAGGAGGACAATTCTCAGCCATCAGCTGAAACGACTAAATACAAAGTATAGTAAACAATAGAATAAAATGAGTGCTATTTCTCAAACATCCCCTATTTTTAGCATAGTTATGTATTTTTTTATTTGTAAACCAGATAAATATGTTGATGCAACAGTTTACTCCACTCATAACTATGGTCATTCGGCAGATGAACTCTACAAGTTCTAGCAAACAAGTAGTTTTATTGATAAAACATGAAGTAAGGCTAACTTTGCCAGTAAAAATAAAATAAAGGAACAGTTCAGACATCATCTGTTAAAATGGCCTGTTCAGTCTTTCAGTTGTGGTAGTGTCAGTGCTCTCTTTAGGTACAAAAATGAAAAAAGCTATTTTGCTGCTTGCAATTCCCAGATGAACCATCCAAAACAGAAAATAAAAACTCTGGGGCTTTCACTGGGACTTACAGATACTCCAGGCAGACTCCCATCTCAGATTCATCTGCTCTGGCGTATGTTCAAGTCTCCTTCTACAAATGTTATCCAGAAACCTCTGCACTCAGACTTTGAGAGATTCATCCCAACAATTTTTCAACAATGTCTTCCATGTTGTTCCTGATCTGACCTTAAATAGGTAAAGGTGCATACTTACAGTGAATTACCTTTCCCTCAAGTAATATTGGTTAAAGTAACCACTCCCTAGTTTCCTTCCTAAATGCAATTCCCTTGTCTAATAACTGTTTTACCCAACAGATAATGCAGCGACCTTCCTTATAGTATTGTTTCATTCTAAAAGTGTTACTGCACCCTTGTTTTATGCCTGTCAGAAGCACTGTACCATTGGAACCACCGTGCTATGTTAAAGATGACACCCCAAGCCTGTCAAGCATGCTGGAAAATCTCTGGGTTCTTGACAGACCATCCACATTGTGGTAGCAAACACCAGGACAGTGTTGAATTTGGAACCAGAATAGTTGCAGTGCCAGGACCCTGCTAATGCAGTCATTGCAATGAAGCATGATCTATAAATACAGAACTTCTCTGCTCAGAAGGTAGCAATGTATGGATCTTAAAACCCATTTAATAGTCAGGTATTCTCTCTCTCTCTCTGTCATAGAATATATGGTCTCTGACTTGTTTAGTTTCCTCCTTAGATAGCAGAGAAGATGCTCTTTGTTTCCTATTTTCTGAGCTAAGTCTGCTCCCAGCACTACCTCTGATATGTCTATACAGACTGTGAATGGTTTAGAGAAGTCAGGCGAGATTGGAACTGGTTTGAAGCATAAACTTTGTTTCCAGAAACTTTCTTAGTTTCCCATGTTTTCTTGGCCCATTTGCACAGCTTCCCTTTTGAAACGTTTGCTATAGATGCAAGCCGGGGGATAAAATCCCTATAATAAATACCCTATAATACCCACAAGCCTCAACTTTTCTTAAAAGTTCTCCAGCACCCTTTGCTCTGTCCAGTAGTCTTGTGTCATCTCTTCCCATCTCATTTCATCTTATCCCATCTCTAGTTTCCTCACCCTTCATCATATCTTTGCATGTCATCTCCCTCCACCTTTATTGTTAACCACTCTGGTGGAGTGACAGTGGTTCTCTCCTTTTCTTGATAAATGTATCTGCTCTTCACTGGGCACTCTACTGTCCCATACAACATCTAGCTCTATGTTCCTCTAAGCCAGTAGCTATGCCTGTATCATGTCCACTTGTGGACTATTTCATTTCTGCAACTGGGGCTATATCAGACGTTTTAGAGTATCGTTTCCAAAGGTCCATAAAAAGGTAAGTCCTTTCAAATAATTAGGTAATGGGTGAGATGGGGACTTTAGCCATAGAGCGCATGATATTCCTAAACTGGTTTATGCTTCCATTTGGGTAACTAGACAGTCCCTTCTAGTCCTATGGATACAAATGACTTTGTGAGCAAACTTTCTTTCAACAGATATAATGCTCTTCCAGTATGGTAATTATGCCCTTAGAATCTAGTAGTCCCTGTAACTCCTCCCATTTACATTTATTAGACAATTTGTTGATTTTGTGGCAGCTCAATAACAAAATGCAGCCTTGACCAATGTTGTCATAACTCAGTCTCCTTCCATGTACATCTACTAAAACCCAGGGTCCCCATCACACCAACAGTCAACACCTCAAATACTCGGCCATGAGAGAACTGAAGTTGTCTGGGCGGCTGGGATGCTGAAGTCTCAGCCCTGCATTTCAGTAAACAGCAGATAATAGTCCTAGCAAAGCTAACCAGAATATAAGAGGATGCACGAGGCTTGAGTCTGTAAACTGCATAAAGGTGGTTTTAGGATGAATGACATTACCAAATGACATACCTTGTCCACTGTATTAAATATAATGATATATGCTTAATGCTAACTTGATATATTGCAAATATTTGGTCTTTGTGTGGCATAATTCACATTATACAATGACCCCCCCATTAATATTCAAAAACATGCACGCTGATTGGTCAGCATGCACATTGTAAATCAGAGTTATAGTAATGGAAAAAGGTCCGGTCGCCCAGACTTTTTCCATTACTATAACTCTTTTTTTACAGCAACGGAGAACGCAAGATCTCCGTTGCTTCACACTGTCTCGCTATGTTAAAGGAGTTTAACATTGCGAGACAGCTTTAAAAAAAGCAACAGAGATTCTCCGTTGCTTTTTTTTAAAGGTGTCTCACTATGTTAAATGAGTTTAACATAGCGAGCCAGTTTGTAAAAAGCAATGGAGATCTTGCTTTCTCCTTTTCTTTTTTCAAAACTGTCTCGCTATGTTAAATGAGTTTAACATTGCGAGACAGCTTTAAAAAAAGCAACGGGAATTCTCCGTTGCTTTTTTTAAAGCTGCCTCGCTATGTTAAACCCATTTAACATAGCAAAACAGTAAAAAGCAATGGAGATCTTGCTTTCTCCGTTGCTTTTGCCCACAGCTCTGATGTACTGTGTAGGCATACACATGCGCAGTACATCAGAACTGCCGCAGAAAACCAGACAGCTGCGGAAGGGCAGCAAGGATGCATTATACAATGCCATTATTTAAGAAAAGTAATTATTTTTTTTCTTAAATAATGTCATTGTATAATAGCAATAACCAACTTCTGGGTGTGGGTAATGCTGGATTTACCCATGGTCGTCTTTGTTTGGCCACTCGGGCTTCGCCCTCATGACCAAACCACACCAACCGTGGGTAAATCCAGCATTACCCTCACCAAGGCGTGGGTTATTGCTATAATATTGCCCTCCTATATATTTGCAGTTAAAGAATAAAACCTACATGATATACCGTTTTATTACCTGTTAGAGTGTAACTTTAATGGTGATTACATCATTTTAGACAGGAGTAACTTATCTAACTGAAGTTTTGAACTGGGAATTAACATTGTGCAAAATTGTTATAATTCATTTAATTCACTACTCCATTGTAGAATGTCTGCAGTGTCAGTATGTTTGGCAAGTTTGTGAAAAAAACACCCTTGTATAAAATATCATCATTACATTGCTAAACTTAACTGATAGGAAAAGCAGTGTTAAAATGATGCTGAGGGTACACCACTTAGTGACTATTCTTATTGTTTTATTTATCTTTATAGCTGAATGTATGACTGGAATACATATGCAAGCACTTTTTCCATACAGAGATGAGATAAAGCATCTATTTTCAAAAAAAGAATACACATACACACACACACACACACACATATATATACATATATATATATATATATATATATATATATATATATATATATCTTATCAGAAAGAGAAAAAAGTCATGATTTCAAGGTATATATTTCTAGAAATTCATGGAGCACCAGTTCCAGTCTATAATGCAGTACTCACTTTCTGATTTACCATCCAGGTTAGGTTTGTAGACTGACTTCTCAGTGTGCAGAAATGTGCCATCTGACAGGTGTTGTGTTATATAAACTTTTTTTGTATTTTCAAACATGTAAGTGGGACCTTTTCCATTCACTGTCAGTTTGGCCTCTCCAACTGCAGCAGCATCCAATGTACTATTCTAAATATGGAAAAATAAAGATGAGTTAAGACAGCCTTAAAGTTGGACAGAGGGAGACGTATATAAGAAGAAATATTTATACAAGTTCCTTTAATTAGTTTAAATATCTGCCCTTGAACACAAATCCATGGGAAAAACATTCTGACAATTTTAGTGTGAAGCTTATTCCTAACAGTTTAAGGTAAATCACTTTCTATCATATAATTTCAGGTGAAGGCAGCAATATAATGTATCACTCTACAGTTATACAAGTGGATTTAAAATGTTCTAATCTCAAATAATACATAGCTCCAGAACACTGCAAACATAAATTTGCCTCATCTAAAAAAATTCTGTTCCTCCGTAGAAATACTTACTTGACCGGCAATTAGGCAAATGTTTGCAGTACTTCATTGAAAACAAGGTGTGTGTCTGTGTGTGTGTATGTCTGTGTGTGTGTGTGTGTGTCTAAGTCAATGTAATAGGCAAGATATCTAGGGAAAACGTGAAGGGCATTAGAGGAAGAGTTTGGAGTAGGAATTCTAACCTAAAAAAATATTTGATTATAGACCTCTTAAGATCATGCACAAGACTTACTTAAAAAATCCAAACAATTAAAAAGATCACACAGAAAATTCAGATGGCAACAATAACAAAAAGACTTATATTAACCAAAGTCTCTGCTGTGTAAACTATTAAACCTTCCTGAAATTATGACAATGGGACATATTAAGAATGTCTAAGTGTTGTAGCTATATGGCTTCTGAATGCACATGACATTTTACTTATTACAAGTTTTTACTGATGCATTTAGGCCAATAAAGTCACCTCCACCCCATCCCACTTGCAGATATATGTTCCCCTTTAAAGTACAATTTAAATGGTTTGGCCATTTTCTGAAAACACCCAGCTTATAATACAACCTGACATCCATAACATTAAGCTGATTGGAGAATATCCCAAATAAGAATAAAGCTAGGGAGATTCATACACCATGCTCTCCTCTGAGTCTGAATTAGAAATCTGAAGAGAAAAAAAACTGCATCTGTCCCATCACATTCCTCTCCGGGTTCAAGATTTTGAATCTGTTCAGGAAAAAACAGGAATTTTTTTTTTCTAAACCACAACTTTATAAGAAGTGTCAATAGCCTGTACAACCCCCCCCCATAAACTACCTAAAAAACTACCTGCCCAGAGGAACTGAGAAGCAAGAAATCATGTTTTTTTTTTTTTTTTTTTTTTTGGAAAGGAGAAAGAAAGATTTAAGAATAGCAGCATTCTTTCCACCAGGGGACAGCATAACATTCTCAGGCAGGCACCTCTGCTCTTTCCTTCCTCTCCGGGAAGAGAGTGGCTCTCCCTTTCCCACTAAGGCATATGGACCTTGGTCACAATGGCTATATGGACAACACCAAAGGAATCTGAGGAATGAACTTTGGTCATAGCAGAGTCACCAACCTGTGTCCAAGACAAATTACAACCCTACTGTGGCTGTTTAGTTAAACTTTTCTTTTTGTAGCTGAAAGAAGGACCACAAAAAGTCTATTTAGGGCCATCATTTCTGTGCACTTCTCAAATCCAGCATCTTCCCAGATTAAGAAAAAAAATTTCCTTCTTCCTCAGAGGAAAAGATTCTCACTGAATCAGATGTGGAAGGACCTTATTCATTTACTTATTTACTGACGTTTGATTACTGGGGAAAAGTCCATTTTCAGTGGTCTTGATTGCACTTCACAGTTATCTTCCTCTATTCCCTGGTTCTTAACTCCCTCAGGGAAGGCAGTCTCCCTAACATTGTCAAATCTTGATCTCCTTCTAGGTCTTCTTCCTCTCTCTTATCTAAGAAACTGGATGTCTCACTAAACAGAATCTAAGAACATGCTGTCATCATACAAGTGATCCTGTAACTCACTCGTGCATTTTCAACCTGGTAACTTCCAAGCACAGCTTGTAAGCGGAGTCCTGTCACCTTAAGCTGTCTGATTTAAAGAAAATTAGGTTTAATTTTACTTCTGCAGCACTGTCTAAGCTTAATAATACTGAGAATAATGTGCAAAAATATCAAAAAAGTATTACAGCACTGGGGATAACACAACATAAACACAATGTCACAACAAAGTTGTGTAACATAGGCTGCCATCTTTTTAAGACTCATCTGGACCCTGTACCTACAACATTAGCTTATAACCACTGCCACTCTTGTTTCTACTTTTTCCATAGACTCTTTCCTGCTCCATCACCCAGTTGTTTCACTGCTCCCACTTCCATATACTACTCTGCCTTGAACTGGCACCATTTAGGATTTTCCAAAACTAGCCATAAGCTGAGTTTCCTCATTAAATAATGACATTTTCCAATGCTGCTTACATATGTGTAAGCATCAGTAAATGCTGACAAAAAGTTTTTTCACTTTTAATATACATACTAGGTAAACACCCGCTGGACCACTGCTTCATACATCTGCTAGGCTGTGTTCTGTCACTGCTGTTGTACAGATCCCTGTGATATACATACTAGCTAAACACCTGCTGGACCATTGCTTCATACATCTGTTAGGCTCTGTTCTGTCACTGCTGTTGTACAGGTCATTGTGGAGGTGGTGGAATACATGCTGTTATTGCTGTGGGTGTCCAGGGTCATCACCTGCAGGATGTGGTGCAGTAGTGGTGTGAGTGAGGTTATACAACATGCAAGAGGTAGTGAGTATTGGAAATGTCTTGGCTGGTGAGTATCAGAGTATTCTTTCATAGTTATCCAGCCACTGAGACCTCTGATTGAGGTGGGAAAGTACACTGTCTTTGATGTTAATGCTGTTCTGGTGGGCCTGGATATATGCCACTTCTACAGTACCTGTGCTGATCAGATGATTATGAGCAGCCATGATTTGAAGGAATATCCAGCACTACCTAAGAAATGACCATTAGGACCTAGATAACTTTCAAAGGCTTGGTACACAATGCTTGAATGCCACATATTGGCATCATGGCTTCCAAACAAGATGATGTGCACATACAACTCTTGTGATAACATACCACCAGACAATGTCTGGAGTAACATCCATGTGATTTACATATGTAGGTGCATCACTGGATATCAGGTTTTCAGATTCCAATATGTATGGGATGCACTGCAACAAGTACCCCTGACAGGTGACAAACTGTGCGGAATCCATGCAGCATTGGTGTTCATGTCTGTGCTTGTAGCATCTGAATGTACTTTCCTGCATGGTGCAGTAGATGCTCAAACATTGCAGTAAGTCTAGCAGGGGGATAACAGCAATATCCCAAAAGAATTCCAGGGACCAGTACCATCACAGCCATTATTATTAGATTCTGTAGGGCTACTGACTACTTTAGTATCATTTACCTGCTTTTACTGTATTTGTGTTTTTTCCTACTTTATTTTGCTTTTGCGTCATCTTAAAAGTACTCAGTTGTATTTATTACTGCTTGGTGTAACTCATTCTAAGCCTTTTAGTTTAAGCACCTGGGCTTCAGACCAGTTTTACATTAAGAAGGTTTGTGGTCTGCACTGTAGTGGCAGAACAGGTAGCTTACATCCTTCTAAGTTGGGAACTGCTGATTGAGGGCTCAGTGTCTGTTATTCTAAAAGTGTATTAATTCTGGTTTAAGCACTTGGACTTGAGGCCAGTTATTTTACATTAAGAGGGTTCGTGTTCTGCACTCTTGTGGGAGGAGAGGCTGGACTCTGTCCTTCTGAGCTGGGAATTTCTGGTTAAAGGCTTATAGTGCCTGCATATTTGAACTGCTTCTTACTGAAATTGGTACACCTTGTTTGCTGTAGCATAGACTAGATCCAGGCCTGCTGAATCTAGCTTTGTTTGTATAACTTGAGCACTAATCCAGGCATTCTTTAAAGTATTCAGTTGTATTTATTACTGCTTGGTAGTAACTTGATTAAAGTGTAGCTATCATTTCTAAGTCTTTTGGATTAAGCACTTGGGCTTCAGACCAGTTGTTTTACATTAGGAAGGTTTGTGGCCTGCACTGTGGTGGCAGGACAGGTAGCTTACATCCTTCTAAGTTGGGAACTGCTGATTGAGGGCTCAGTGTCTGTTATTCTAAAAGTGTATTAGTTCTGGTTTAAGCACTTGGGCTTCAGGCCAGTTATTTTACATTAAGAAGGTTCGTGGTCTGCACTCTTGTGGGAGGAGAGGCTGGACTCTGCCCTTCTGAGCTGGGAATTTCTGGTTAAAGGCTTATAGTGCCTGCATATTCTAACTGTTTCTTACTGAAATTGGTACACCTTGTTTGCTGTAGCATAGACTAGATCCAGGCCTGCTGAATTTAGCTTTGTTTGTATGCTTGTTGTTTGTTTGCTTGTTATTTCCCCAAAACGCTAATTCCACCTAAACGCGGTCTTTTAGCATTTCTGTGGATCACTAGTGATATCTGCATTGCTTATTGTACTTATTTCCTTGTTTCACTTGAAAGAAAGTTACTGTTTGTCGTTTTTGCATTTAAGTTACCTGTAACACATTGCATTTAAGTTACCTGGCACTTGCTCACTAAAGCAATTATATAAGTCAGCTCTAAAAAATTAAAAGCACTACACCCTCACAAACTCCCCTTGAGTACCTTGTTCCCCATTGGCCCTTTTTTTCAATTATAAAGGAATTCCCAATACTATTCTAGCATGTCCAAAGGTCAGTTGTCAATCTCCTCTCCGGTCCAGCTGGTGAATCTGGGAATCTTGAGGCAATGTTACAACTAACCCTCTCCTCCTCCCAACAAATTCCAACACATGTGAGAGATGCAACCATATAGCCAAACTGGAGGCTAAGCTCTCTCAACTCAGTACTGGCGTAACCAGTCAGGAGGAGAAGGAAACCACACTCACTACAATTCCAGTCTCACATAGACCTACCATGACAACAAACCAAACACATAAACACACAAAAACATACTCGGAGGCTCTAAATAAAAATCTGCCTAAGCAGCAGAGACCTCCAAAGCAGACACCCAAGCAACCGCTACCCCAAAACAAAACACGTGCAACACATAGCTCACAAAGCCAGTGTGCCAGTCACAGCCCTTAAGGCTAAACAACACACCTGATACACTTGTAATAGGTGACTCTATCATCAGGCACACTGACGTCCCGCTCACCAGGCTGAACAAGGAGAAGGTCACGGTGAGCTGCCTGTCGGGCTATAGGATCCGCCACATAACACAAGCACTCAGGTCACTCCAAGGCAAGTACAAATATGACTCAGTCATTGTCCATGCTGGTGTGAATGACCTGAGACGTACCTCCCTGGACTACATGAAAAGAGACATAGAGGAGCTCTCTGAGCATGTAGCCCAGGCTGGTATGACCCTGACCTTGAGTAGCATCTTACCCTCACCAAGAATGATGCCACAATATGAAGACAAGATGATCAATTTCAACAATTGGCTTAAGTATTGGTGTCATTCAAAGGGGATCCAATGCCTGTCAGCCTGGGATGACATGCTTGACAAGCCACGATGCTTCACTAGGGACAGCTTGCACCTGTCACCCCTGGGCTTTTGGATATTGGCAAAGGCTCTTGTTACCCCCATAGAGCTTTTTTAGGCAAGGCTCAAAAGACAAACCCACCTCCATAGGTATCACAAGGGATAAGAAACTAAGAGTAATGCTACTCAATGCCAGAAGTCTAAACCTCAAGATGCACGCACTCGAAACTCTCCTTAGCATGGAGAACATTGATATCTGTGCAGTAACAGAAACCTGGTTCAAGGCTCCCGAGAGCACCCCAGCACTACCAGGTTATACCTCATACCATGCTTTTCGGCCCCAAAACTTGGACCGAACCACAAAAGGAGGGGGAGTATCAATATTTGTCAAAGATACCCACACCTCCAGGTTGATGGCACAGCATGAAGCATCAGAGACTATCCATGTGCAACTAACAGTGGGTAAAACTGCCTTCCAGTTTATAGCCTGCTACAGACCACCCTCCCAAACACAGGAACCCCACTCGGCCTTCCTGAGAATACTGGAAAATATGAAGGTCTCTCCAAACACCATTATATTGGGTGACTTCAACTACCCAAACATAGACTGGGAGCATTACTCTAGCTCCAACACCCTAGCCCAAAGGTTCCTAGAATTTATAAACTCAAATGCTATGGAACAACTTGTTACCACTCCCACAAGAGGGGAAAACATACTGGACCTGATCATCACCAACATGGGGACACTATGCTCCAGACCAGAAGTGTATCCCTCACTGGTAAGATCAGACCATAAACTAATCTCACTGGATATTCACATCCCGACCCCACCCCCTGCCCAGAAAACGACAGTGAAAAACTTCTCTAAAGCAAATTTCACATGCCTCAAAACCGAGGCAGAATCCTTCAAAGCCCCCGGGCCTGTGGAAAATACAGCCCAGACCGCAGAATCCTTTATAAACGCATTCTATGAACACCTTCAGGAATGCATGGATCATGCAATCCCAAATAAAACCAAGACCCAATCCTCCAAAGGCAAACGTCCTGTCTGGTGGACCCCAGCCATAAACAAACTATACAATAGAAGGAGGAAGCTACTACATGATAGAGCAAAATCCCAAAAAGGGAAGGCATCTCTGATCAGTATTAGCAAAAAACTACGGGCACTCCAGCTTCAAGAGAAAAATTGCATAGGACACTAAGGATAATCACAAGGCTTTCTTTAGTTATGTTAGGAACCTAGGTGGGAATTTCCAGATATGCTCAGAATTAGTCCAAAATGA
Source organism: Protopterus annectens (assembly GCF_019279795.1). Taxonomy (NCBI): domain Eukaryota; kingdom Metazoa; phylum Chordata; order Ceratodontiformes; family Protopteridae; genus Protopterus; species Protopterus annectens. The sequence continues at coordinate 135,128,795 of NC_056741.1, forward strand.
CAAAAAATACACCGAGCCCACAGACATTGCCAACATCCTAGCTGACAGGTTCAGTGCAAACTTCTCCCCCTCCTCCCCACCAAAAGGGCAAATATCTATCCCAACAGAGTGCTGCCCCCCTGACATCTCAGATGCTCAGGTAAGAGCCGCCCTCTCCAAAGCAAAAAACACAGCATCAATGGGACCAGATGGTGTCCCGGGCTGCGTCCTACATGAACTCCAAGAAGAGCTAAACCCAAACATAAAACTACTGTTCAATCTTAGCCTTACTACAGGATATGTACCCAAAGAGTGGCGTACAGCAACAGTGGTCCCTCTCCACAAAGGTGGTGCCTCAACGGATCCTGGAAACTATCACCCCATAAGCCTGACTAGCTTGGTCTGCAAAGCTATGGAAAGGATCATCATGGACCTCATAAATAAAGATATTGGGGACCTACAGACACTGGATCCTAACCAGTTTGGCTTTGTTAAGGGCAGATCCTGCCTCTTAAACCTGGTCGATTTCTTTGAAACAGTCACCAAGGCCATTGACGAGGGAAGGTGGTCCACACAGCCTACCTGGACCTCGCAAAAGCCTTCGATACAATACCCCACTGGCATTATAGATAAGCTCACCAGCTTAAATATAAACCCCTATGTCACTAGATGGGTTGCAAACTGGCTCAAGGACAGAACCCACATGGTTAGAATTGCTAGAGCCATGTCAGACTCCAAACCAGTTACAAGTGGCGTCCCACAAGGCTCAGTCCTGGGACCTCTCTTGTTCGGTATATATTTCTCGGTGGTACAGGCCAACACAGAAGGACTGTGGCTGACCAAGTTCGCAGATGACTGCAAACTGGGTGCCATAATCAACTCTCCAGCCGACACAAGCATCCTCCAAAAGGGCCTCATAGAAACAGACAACTGGTGCCAGAGCCATGGCCTCAAGCTAAATGCCAAAAAGTGTATAGTCATCCCCTTTGGCAAAAACAAAGTGCCCACAAATTACCACATAGGTGGTAATCCATTAAGTACAGAAGAAGTCATTAGGGACCTGGGGACCCAAGTTGATAGCAATCTCTCATTTGACAATCACGTGGCCAAAGTGGTTAGAAAAACATTTTATATAGCCCACCTAATCATGAAGGGATTCACATCTAGATCAGGGAGGTCATCGTGCCTCTTTACTCATCCCTCATCAGGCCCATAATTGAGTACAATGCCCCTTTTGGGATGTACCTTACCAGACACCTGCAGCAACTGGAAATACCCCAAAAGTACCTCACCAAGAGGATCAAAGGGCTCAAACAGATGCCATATGCTGCCCAGTTAAAGAAACTCCAGCTCTACTCAGTGGCATACCACCTGCTCAGAGGCGATCTGTGCCTGACGTATAAAGCCATGTCCAACCCGGAATTAATGGACATGCTGCACCTCAGAAAATCCAAATCCCATCAAGCTACGCGCTCGAGAGACTTGAACCTCAGCACTGAAATAAATAGGACATGCTGGAATGACAGATTCATAACCCAGAGGCTCCCTTCACTCTGGAATAAAATTCCAGTCCAGGTTAGGCAGAGTCCCACATTGACTCTCTTCAAGAGGAATCTTGATGAGTGGATGGGAGATCGTAGATATACCCCGGCTATCACTTCTGTGTCACTGTTAGACAGAGGCACAGTATACTAACCTCAAAAAAAGGCATAGCAAAATTAATTTAAAATGGGTGGCGAAAGCCAAACACACTCTGGCTAGGCTTATAAATGCCCTAGGGCAGATAGCCTAGTATGAACCTATGAACCTATGAACCATTACCCTTCTGCATGAATTACATAGCATATTGAGTATTTCTGCATCAGTTTGGAAACAATCCAACTCTTCTTGCCAGGAGAGAAATATGTACAACACTCATGGTCTGACATGCTGCCTAGTATGGTGATGACATACGCCTGATTCATGGCAATTATTGCCATATGCACTAAGATATTACTGGAAATGATGACTGGTATGCTACCCATATGTTTCTGCAAAAATCTGAGTCAATAAGCATAAGGGTTAGACTCAATCTCAAAAGCCAGATAGATGACAATAAAAGCATGTGCTCACTACTTACTAAACTCGTACACATTTATACTCCAGTATAATAGCTACTCACCTCCAATTGCAAATAAAAAAATCAATGTAATTAGTTATTTTTTTATGGAATGAACATGAAATCTAACTGATTCGATTATACTTTGTGCTAACTAAGGCAGTAAAATCATTCTCCAAAATAGTGCCAAAAACTTCAACCAATCTACGATGTAATATTAACACTATTACAGAATAACATATATTGAAGAAAAACATAAATGACCTTCTGACTGAATCCTACAATTGTCGTTATTTTATTGGTAGCAATTAACATCTGTAAGGGCCTGGTACTGTTAATACTTTACAGAAATCTGCAGAAACTACAGCTATTGCATAACTAACATGCATAAAATGTGATAACCAGTCTCGTATGCAGGTACTGCTATTAATAAAAAAATTGTAATAAAAGATATTACACTTGTGTTGTGGACTACAATCCAGGGTATATAAAACAAACACAAAAATGTAACACTTATGTTTATAGTGAAGAGTAAGTAATGTGTAAGCTGGAGTGGAAATCTATAACTACTACTACATGAAGGCACTTGGGAAGTGAAATGCATAACTCTCTTTATATGTATTAAGACATTTCTTAGCGTACAGGCTTGACTCTGTGGAATAGAGGGATAAACCCCCTGATTTAGACCCAGACAAGCTGAGTTCAAGTATCAGCTTCGGTGCTGGAAGTGAGGGGCAGTGTGAGACATCAGCCAACACCACCTCGTTCTTCTGTGGGAGAGGTGGCTCTGGTTTGCTAATCACCATTTGCAAGTGGATGCTAGCATGGTACTGAAGTGTAACCAACCTGATAACATAAGCTTGACACTTCCAAATGGTGATAACCTTGGGTAGTACATGTAAGGCAGAATGCATTCACATAGAAATACATTCATAGGTGTTTACTAGGCTAATGACCACAAGGGCCTTTTTAAGTTTAGCCACGCATCTCAAATCTCTGACAAGTTCAGGTACCCTTGATAAGTGTAAGCAGGGGTTGGGAGGTGAAACATAAAGCATGGACATTGGAGATTAACTGTTTGCAGGCTGCCTGTGGCATAGTATTCCTCCTTGGAGTTGCAGGTATTCATGTCAGTCACCTAATAATGGGGTTTAGGCATATTAGAAATGCCAAAGAGGGCTTCCTATAGACCTCCAGACAGATCAGGGGAGTGGAGAGCCAATGAGTGGACATCAGGTTGAAGAGGAAGTTCTGATCATGATATTTAATGAAACAACAGGAGAGAAACAGGTTGCACGGAAGGCAGTATTTTTTGGAGCTGCTGCAATTATAGAAAGGTTGTGCAGTTGACATCTGCTATTAGTCTGATGCAGATGTGCAGGCGACATCTGCTATTAGTCTGATGCAGATGTTTTAGCCTTGGGTACCTGGTAGATATGTGATGTTCATTTCTAAAATGCCAAGAAGAGAAAATCTGACCAGCCATAAAAATCATTATTTGGAAGTAGTCATGAAATAGCATGGCATAAAATATAAAGGTTTCAGCTGTTCTTCATGATTCTTGACTTTTTGCAAAGGACAAAGACATGCCCCAAAACAGAATTTGTGGTACTGCAGCTAAAGCAATGCTTCTTCCACTTATCACAGACAGCATGCAGATGCACGCAAAATAGAATCATAAGAGAGAAGGAATGCCTAGGCAGCATTATTATATATTTTGTTACACTGAACTTGATTGATGAATAAGGAGACAATGCACTTTTCTAGTTTGACCTTTTAATGCATTAACACCTTTTAGCAGTCACTACAATAAGCATGACATTCCTGATTGCTGTCAATTCTTGCTTAGCTGAAGTTATTTTCTTAAATTTGTCGTACTTAATCTCAGCACTGAATTCTGCAATCTCAATACCATGATTAAGTTCCAGGGAGAGAAAAGTTCTGTGTGTGTCGTGAATTTCCTGAGCTATTAGTTTAATGGGAGAAGGTAGCCCACTAAACTAACACTAAAGACAATAAAAACCACAGTGCAATCAACATTCTTTGCATTAATGACTTCAGTGCTTTTAACATTCTACCTTTTCTCCACCTTCCCTTTCCCCTTACCGGTTTCCCCTCTATCATAGGTCCTCTTGAATTCCTCTACAGATTCCCACTCCATCAGCCATTATAGCAGCCCATCCATACCCTTGACCTACTATCCTCTCTGTGAAAAATTACTTTCAAGGACCCATGGAGTACTTAGTCCCTATAATCTGCTGTCAGTACCGCCTCCATCTTCCTCTGTCATTCCTGTTCAACACAATCTCTTTACATTTCCTGGGGAAGGAATGAATGGGTCAGTACAGGTCTCATGGACAGCAGTGAGAATCTAAAACAATGGCAGTAGTAGATCTACCACAGGAAATACAGAGTTTGACAGTAGACAGCAGACTATAATGTCCTAATCTTCCCTCCTCCATTCTGTTGCAGTTGAAGGGGATTGACAGGGAGGTCCAAGAAGGTTTTCCAGCTGAAATTTGAACATAAGGAAGTGATAAGAGTTAGTCAGACATCCAAGGAAGAGGACATTTTCCTTTTAGATTGTTCAGAAGATTCAGATTTTAAGGACTGAAAGGCTTTAAATAAACCTTTCGCAAATGCAAACCATTTTCCTTCACTCTCTTAGCTGAAAATAATAAAGGGGGGGGATCTGCTTAGGATTATGTGTCCATTTTCCAGGAGTGTCTAAAGAAAAGGATTACACTGACATAAGGTTATCTCCCTGGGAATCCATTTCCTCAGTACAGCTCTATAAGGGAATGATATCTTCCACATTCCCCGATCTCAGCAAGGGTGGATATCCCCCTGCCCAAAGCAGACATATGAGTGGCTTTGGAGGATGTGTTTTTCTGTCAGATCTTAATAGCTTCATAAGGAGCAATGCCAGTGGAGTCAAAAGAATCTGCCAAATGATCCAAGGGTTTAGATATGGCCACATCAGAATCACCCGCAAAAGACTGAAGCAAAGTGGAATTCATAATGGAAACTGAAACCTGATTGGATACATTCTTGGGGACTGAAGGGGGGATGTCTGAAGAACCAGGACCATGTTCATGGTTCAAAGGGTCAAATCCTTCAACTTTTGGCTTTGTAAATGTAACAGAAGGGAACTACACCTACTTCTAAGAGAGTTAGGATAAAGGACATAAAAAGAACAGGACTGAAAATAGTATTCCTCCCCTAAGCAAAACAAACAGAACATGCACGGATCTTTATAGAGAATGTGTTGGCTACACAAGTACTTCCTTTTTCTCTTATAAATAAACTCAGTGAAGAAAAACAACAATTTATTTTTCACAAAAAATGGAAGGAAGTCCCCAACAGGACACTCATCTGCCCACTTGAAGAAAACTAGTCAACCACCAAACCTGAGAAGTCAGAGCAGATGGTAACATTTGCTGGCAGGTTTAACAGCAAGAGACTTCTGATTTTAGCAACCATAAAAATCTTTTATAGCCACTTGTCCTCTAGCTCCAGCAGTCCTAGGGATGTGCGGAAGGTTCCCAAAAGCTTTGAAAGATGGCCAGATGTCCAATCCTCAGCAGGATAAGTCCCCCTAGACTACTGCGAAAGTGATTTAATATTGGAAATTACATCTCCCAGTATATTTCATGTTTCTGTATGTGCTGCATTTTATGTCACTTTTGCCTGGTCTAGGGGGGGTTGCAGATGGGAGTCATTAGCCAGAGTTTTAGGATATGTCTGGCGCTGCCTGGAGCACAAAACAAACAACATATTGTGTGTGACCTGCTCACTGCTTGCACAGTATCAGTGCATACAGACTAGTCTATTTAGTATGTATGTGCACATACCAACCGATAACCTTGTGAGAATTCCAGTGAAGGATCCTGTGGTTTATGCCAGATATGTGCCAAATGTGTAATTATGAGAACTGACCAGCCAGTTCAGGGAACAAAAGCCCATCTTGTTGATAAACTACAGTGCACCTTGACCAGATGGAGCCTTGATGGCAATGTGTGTGCAGTCTTTGGTTCCCAGGACCTCAGGAGAAAAAAATACCCTCATGGGGCTGTCTCTCTCCTCTGCAGATATTCTCCTCCACATGCTATAGCATAATGAGTAGGAAGTTGTTCAGAATTCATGATGGTGATGCATGCAATATCTTTTATGTGTCTCTAGAAGGTACCTGAAAGGTCCACATAGCTAAGGTGCTTAAAGCTACAAGTTCATTCCTATGCACAGGCATGAAACACACTCTCTTGACTCTTCTTGCAAGTCAAACAATTTGGCTAAATCCCTTACAGTCTGCCTGTCCACATGGAAATGTTCCATAAACTGCTGATCTGTCAGCTGGTGATATATCAAGTGCTGTCTGTGGGTCTATATTATGATATTGCATGCTCAGAAGAGCGAACGACACATAATTGACCCCATGTAAGCAAAAGCTTACAACGTTGAAACCTCCCTTGGAAACAAATCGCTGTTCCGAAACCCCCCCCCTGTAAAACATTACATAATGTGGGGGGCACCCACCGACATGGGGGTTGTGCCCCCCACACCTCCTAATTAAATATACCAACTCCGAGATCGCACTACAGTGCCAAAAAGGCAAAGTAGTGAAAGCAGCCAAACATATTCTTTCCCAGGGAAAGAATTCATGGAAAAGCCGCTTCACTATTTTGTCTTTTCGCGCTTTTTAGTTCGACAAAGACATATTCGACAACCTGCGTCTGCGACAGCATAATAGGGAGCTGCTGTCTGTACCTCCTCTATTTACATGGATGGCAATGAAACACAACACTGCAGCTACTGCCTCCTATAGCAGCTGATCTCACATACACCACATTTCTTAGTGTAAAAGGTGTACTTGCACCATGATGCAGCATTCCCATTCTATACATTTGTGAATAGGTTTGACATTTTTGGTATCATCTTTTCCATATTCCATGTAGCTCATTTCTGTGAATCATCATTTCCATGTCATTCAGCCCTAATTAGCATGTGCTACTTACCACATTATTTTGTACCTTGTACGAGTTCACTGTCTTAAAGTCACAGACAACCTAAGTCTGTGCCACCCATTCTAATTTTTGTTGCTAAATGTACAAGACATGTGACCCTTGACCTGTATCTTTAATTCACGCTAAACAAAATGTGCACATACAGATGTAAAAATAATCATTGACGACTCTAATTTAAACTGTGCTAAAAATGGAAACAATTACACTAAGCCAAGCAAAATGATTTCATTATTCTCCTGGAAAACGTGTGGCAACATTTAAAGCAATTCCAGATTTACCTTTTTCTCAGCACAGGAAGTCAAACAGCAGTCAAAAAAGTGGCTTATTTATTGTAACCCATCTTTAATATACCACACAGAGAATCTGCCCTAACAGGGTTACCGAAACAAAGCACTTTTCTTCCTTTCTAATATGCCATTGCTATAAGATATCTTACTTTTTCTCAGTAAATTTTGTCATTAAATGTGGTTTATTTAGGGAATCATACAGGAAGTTTAATAAATAGTCTCCAACGAACTTGACTTTTGTTCATATCAAATATCTAGTTCATGAAACTGAATATATCACTGAAAGCTAGCCGAGTTCACCAGGCATCAAAGCACAGATGACATTAAGCGCTATCAACAGAAAAAACAAGAACTTTGTTTCATAAAATAAATGCAAGACAATTAACAGCTATCCCAAATTCTAGTAATCATTTTGATGACGGTATTTGACTATGCTTCATTAAAATGGCATTATTATTCAGAATCAGGTAAGCGAGGTTATTATATTACATGTTTAATTCTGAAGTGATTAGCAATTCCATTCATTATATGTCCTATTTAATAATTATGGGGAAGAGTTCATCTCAGAAAGATTATTGATATGATGACCTTTAGTATTATTCTGGTGGAAGTTAATATGGTACTAAACAATTTGGCTGATATATCTTAAATCACTGGGGCCTGCTATCACAAAAGTATGCCTCTTATTTGAATAGTTGGCTACAGAGCTTTAGTTTACTAAGTGCAGTTTAGAAAGTGAATGTAAATGGGAGGTCTGAAAAATAAAGAATTTACTGCAAATGATTAATTTTGATTTTTTGAAAACTTTTTATCACAGCCTTTATGAAATCCTGGAAACAAATGTGATATTTTACCTAGATAGATTGAGATCATTCTACCATAAATACCCATTTTTAAAAGAAATATATAACTAACATTAATCACTGTATTTATTTATATAATTATTTATTTATTTATTTTATTTATTTATTTTTGTTTGTTTTAAAACAATAAATAAATCAATTATAAAATAAACAACTATTTACATAGGTCCACAGCTGATCAATACATCAAAGTTATACATCAACCATTAATATTTTTAAAGCAAGTCTGTAAGTTTAAGCCAATATTTATATGAATATGTAATATTAGACATTCTCATCTTTATAGTATGCAATTCACTACTGCAAAACAATTTTTGCCATGCTAATAAATTCAACACTAGAGGGAGTAACATTACTTTTCCAATGTTTTACTAATTAGTTTTCTGGCTAAAGCAAGAATAGACCAAAGAAGAGACACTTGGGTTTTTGAAATTATCTCAGGAATCAGAGCATTAAATAAATGTTAAGATTTAGAAATATTAGCTCTATGTGACCATAGATCTTGAATAAAGTTATTAATTTCTTTCCAAAAGGGGAGATGACTTCACTTCAGCTATTATTTCAGATTCTCATCTCCAGCATTTAATTCTATTTGATTTATACATAATTGTAATTTTGTTAGGAGTGACAATACTGTGTAAATATTTCCAAGCAAAAATTTTCCAGTATAATGAAGATGTAGTTTTATCTGTAGATTTTAATATTAATTTCTTGTATTCTTCAGAGAAGTCTTCATTATTAATTTTTAAGGAGTTGTTTCAATAGGAATTGTCTTTACATGTGAAATCTACCTAGAATTTTATACATTTGTGGCAAATATGATTTATTTTTCAAAAACAAAAACTAAAAAATGTCAAGCCAGAAGGCAGATTATTTAGAGCTTTAGCTTGCCATTCTTTAGTTTTGTTTTTTTTTTTTTTAATCTGGTTCTTAGTTGCTCTTTTGAGATTTTTTTAAATCCATTATTTTTCATTGCATTATTGATATTTATTAAGAATTATAACAATTTGGGGAACAATCTCTTATCTAGGTTAAATATCGTATTTACCTCTATGTTCACAAAGTCTCTAAGTATTTGTAAAATTAATGAATTCTCCGAATCTTGATTGTATTTGGCTCTTAAAATTTCTTGATTGTATTTGGCTCTTAAAATTTCAATAGCATATATATATATATATATATATATATATATATATATATATATATATATATATATAAAATATATATATGTGTGTGTGTGTGTGGTTCTAGTACAAATGGTCAAATTACCATAGGGTCGAATATCAAAACATTGAGACCAAAACATCAAAAACTCAGAACACTGAAAAGTCATAACATTGACTCCCAAAACATTGAAAATGGTAACAGTTCCTGTCTGTTGGATATGAATACTGCAGTGTTGCTTTAAGAAGCTGTGAATCATGGTAACAAGATGTGTGGATGTTATGTTTTATGGTGAAAATAATTTGTCAAGGTTTGTAGTACAAGTTTTGCAGAAAAGGGTTATTAAAATGTATTTATTTATGGTAGGATTTATTGTTCGAAAGGAGAGTGTGTGATTGTGCTTTGCAGTTTGGGAAAAGTAACTAGTAGTGGATCTGTTTATGTTGGTAATTTATATGTGTTTTCCAAAGGGACAGTCGCGTAATTCAGTAATTGTTTAGATATGTTATATGTACCTTTCATCCACTGTAGTGTGGTCTTGGAGTTGGTATATTTAAATTGCAGGGGGGTGTAGGGTGTTCAGCTCCCCATATTGGGAATGCAGGGGGCTTGCCCCCCTGCAGAATTGAGTATGTATTTATGTGTGGTAATCTTTAAGTTGAAGGTATTGCATTGTAACGCATGCTTTGTGAAATTCGATGTTTTGGGAGTCGATGTTATGATTTATCAGTGTTCTGAGTTTTTGACATTGTGGCCTCAATGTTTTAATATTCAACCTTATGATAATTCCACCATATGAAGTAAAACTAATATATATACCATTTAAGAACTGATTCCAGTAAATTAAATTATTTTGTTTTCAATATTAGCATTTTGTTAAAGTTATGAGTTTCTAAGCAGCCATTTGCATATGCAATTGGGCAATTGGAAATATAGAAAATATTAAGTCTTTAATACAATGGTTAGAATATGTGAACTTTTTGAAAGAGGAAATGATGTTATATAAATAGGGAATTTGTGAAGAGGGTGCAATGCCATTTACACAAAAATCTTTTAATAGCTATTTGTTTGTGACTGGTTGTGATATGTTTATTATTTACTAATAATATTTCTTGATGTATTTGATTCCATTTTGACTCAAAAGATGAATTTATCCACAACGCTATAACTTTTACAATTGTTGAAGTAGCATACAGTTGAATATCAGGAAATCCTATTCCACTATTATCCCAACCTTTTCTCTGCCAGTCAAAAATAACTCTTGGTTTATTAGGATGCCAAAAAAATTTAAGTAGAATATTGTTTATCTTCTTCCTTATTTTTTTTTGGTGGAGATAGTACTAAATATTGTAAGGCAAACAATATTTTTGGGAGAATTAGCATCTTAATAAGCAATAATTGTTCTTCCATGGTTAAGAAGAATTTGTTCCAATTTGTGACCAAACTTAAAACTTTATCAACAACCTACTGAAAATGTGTTTGTCTCATTTATTTAATATTAGACATAATGGTTATACCAAACTAGTTAATTTAATTGCTATTCCAACTGAAGTTAAAATATTTTTGTATTTTTTTTATTTTTTATTAATAATATAATTGTTTTATTATGATTAAATCTTAAGTTTGAGATTTTTTTCAAACTGAATCATATAACTAATATTATGTTCTAATTAATTTTCTATATTTCCTATTGTTAGCAAAATATCATCAGCAAAGAGTTGAATCTATAGTTCAAAATCTTCTTTTATTTTGATACCATTAATGTTCTTATTGGATCTAATATGATTAGTAAAGGGTTCCATATCTAATGCAAAAAGTAAAGGTGATAAGGACAGCCTTGTTTTCTGCCTTTTTGCAATGTAAAGGAATTAGAAAGAATAGAACCTATTTTAACATAAGCACAAGAGTTATTGTATAACTTACAAATTATACACTTTAAGTTTTTTAATCAGGTATGACCAATTAACTAAGTCAAACCCCTTATCTAAATCGAGGCTAATGATAAGAAGTTATTTTTTATTTTTATTTGCATAGTCTATTAATATATGTATTCTTATTATATTATCTTGTATGTGTCTATTTAAAATAAGCCCAGTTTTATCACTCTTAATTAGTTTAGGTATAAGTAGATTAATTCTGTTAGCTAAAATGGACATGAATATCTTATAGTCCATGTTTAAAAGTGAAATGGGTCTGTATGATGAACACTTTGTAGGAGCCTTATGAAATAGGTGATATGAGGGAATATTTCCATGATGGGGTTGGGTCCTTCAGCACTTGTTTTTATTTCTCTGTAGAACTTATCTAATATTTTAACTGCATCATCAGGTAGTATTTTATATAGTTCTAGTATAAGACCATCTAAGGCCAGTGCCTTATTATTATTTTTACTTTTTTATTTAATCTTTTATTTCTTTTAAAGTGAATGGTCTGTCAGTTGTTTTATTTATTATTTATATTTCTCTTATATCATTATCTAGGTTGTTATTATTATTATTATTATTTTCATAAATTGTTTTAAATCCTTTAAGAATAACTTTAGTATCTGTTCTTCCTTCTTTATTATCTATGTGTTATAATCTTTTGATATGATTTAGTGTATTCATTTTCTTATATCTAAAAGCATGTTTATGCAAGCTTAAAGGGTTCAGTGAATATGCCTGACATTTAAGTTTTTCCAGGTGTACTGAAACTTTATGATTTCAACATATTTTGTATTAAGTTTTACGTTTAGACTGACTGATAATGCCACTTGGCATTAGATTTAACTTTAGTATATCTATTTTGCCCTGTAGTGTATTAAATCCTTTGTCCCAATTTCTTCTTTTACTAATATACCAGATTGTAACTCTTCCATTTAAGTAAGCCTTTATTAAATCCCAGAGTACAATGTCAGTTACTTCACCATTCAATTATAGTTCTAGAAAATGTTTGAACTCTTTAACATACCAGTCTCTGAATCCTTTTATTTTAATATCATACACTGGTAATCTCCTATGATATATTAAACTGTCATTTTTTAAAATAATATTAAAGATTATAGCATTATGGTCCCATAATGGGTATGAAGCTATAGAAACTTCTCTGATATGTGATAACAGATTGTTTGAGACAAAAATGTTATCATTTGTTCTAAACGAATAATGAGTAAATTGAAGTGAGTTGGTTTTCCTTAGCTTATATATATATATATATATATATATATATATATATATATATATATATATATATATATATATATATATATATATATGTGTGTGTGTGTGTGTGTATGGCTGTAATATCCTTTAACTTCATTAGATTTACAAAATTCATTAAATGTTTGGCTGAAGATGTGATTCTCAGCTTTCTATCTGCAATGGAATCTTTGATAAAATAAAATAAAAATCACCAGTAGTTATGACTTTACCTTTCATGTAACAGGCTATAGTGTCCAAGTAATTTTTTGAATCTTTAACGCCACCCCCTGGAATTCAATAAGAGTTCACCAATGTATATAGTATTCTGTTTCACTCAATTACAACAATGCTTAACACACCCTTTATCAACATTGCTATCTTTTACTTTAAGCATTACTAGTGAGTTCTTCCATAAAATCAGAGTGCCTCTTCTTTTAGCTTGAAAGTTAGAACTTGCTAAAGTCAAATAATTATTTAATGGAAGTCTATTTACACCTTTATTAAGTAAATGTGTTTACTGTAGAAATACTATTTGAGCTTTATGTAATGGCAAGCATTTAAATCCTCTTCCTCTTTATTTGATTATTCAATCCAGTAATATTAATAGATATGCATTTAAAATTATACATTTATATAAGAAATAAAAAAACAAGTATAATAAAATCACATTTATTTACAAAACTTATTATATACTTTATATATAGCAATATGAAATCTTCAGGTATGGACAAAACTATTAAGCTCTATCATTAGAACTACGGTGATTACCCAATATTTTAGGGTTATATCATTAGGTAATCACTGTATTTTAATGGTAGAGCTTACTGTAATCATCCTTGCTTTATTAAAAATTCACTAAAATAATTAAGGAATTTATTCAACCAGTATTAATAAATATCAACATGAATGAATTAATGATTTAGAAATATATAGGGAGCACTGGTGAAGGTGGCAGTATATTTTTTATGTATTTCATATCTCTATACAGGGCTCCATATTTTCTCTCTCTCCACTAAGCACTGTCTTACTCTGTCTTATATTTTGCTTCCAGATTTAGACAGTAAACTAAATATTAAGTGTCTTACCATCCACCTTATTGATGACTACTGAAAAAATAATCAGAGAGACAACCAAGAAATACCCCTCAATGGAAAAGAACAGTTAATGGACGGTTAATATTTTTAAAATGTACCCATGGGCTATTACTTCTCTGCTTGTAGGTAATTAGTTCAGATAATTGGCAGTGTGTGCACTAGTAGGGGAATCTAGCCCTTTCACTAAAACACAGTGAATTATAATTTTATTCTACACAGCAGAGAGTATGCAAATATTAGCATAGCCTCCACATAAATATTACTAAACCATAATTAAGCGACTCTACTTTCAAAATGAAAATCATAGCAAGTCTAAAGAATAACAAAGTCAAGTTATAATAAAACAGAATGACTGAGTTATAACCCCCCCAAAGATAAAAAATCAACTTTTAAATAAGTGTTTTGAATGCAAACCTAATTTCCAGTCTTATGAGGCAATAATCCTTTCCTCTCAACAACACAGCATAAAAAAAGGGCTTAATTCTCCTTTACTTAATATATTGGCACAGAACTGTCTGCCGCTTTGAGAAGCTATAGGTAGTTTTTATCCTACCATGAGCATAATGTGGCTCTACTGATTGTTTCAACAATTACTTTGTCTGAGGTAGGGCACTGCTCCATTCTGCCCTTTCTAATCTCAGGCTGTATTCTGTTTCCTTATCCTACCCCATTTCTCACCTGCCCCAATCACAAAACATAAAACAAACAAACTCCACATGCAATACTTCTACAACCAATCAATGCATATATCTCACTTTCATTCCTAGCCACAATCCCTCCACAATTTATAAATGTCCCAACTTCCTATTTTCTGGATCTTTCTCATACCCATATTAATTTTATTTCACTCTATCATACTCACACTTGCTATCAATTTTTCTAAACCACAACCTTTACCAAACAACCCCTCACGTCCCTCACTCATTGATAACTTCAATCTTTGTTTCTGAATAACTTTTCACTACTACTCTTCCAGCCACACATCAACTTTCTTTCTCTACCCTAAATTAATGCACCATACCTTCAGCTCCTACTCTCCTTCGCACAAAGCTCACCGCATGAAGTACTATGCACATTCCAGCCATTTGTCGTCCACAAACTACTAAAACACATACACTCTCTAAGACACCTTCCCAACCCTGCAACCATCATTTGCTGTGCCTCAAAACTAAAAACCCTTCAAAAACAAAAAACTCAGTTGTCTTTTTCCTCTGCAGAATCTTGGCTAATCACTGCATACCTACTCCCAAATTCAAAAAAGACCAAACACATGCTCTTTATAGCAAAACAATATAATAAGCAGATTGCAGCAGATAGTAAAGACAACCACAGGGCCTTCTATAGTTAAGTAAAGAATCTCCATGGCAATACACAGATTTGCTCTGAGCTGCTGCACAAAGGTATCTCCTATACCGAGCCAACAGATATTGCCAATAAACTGGCCATCAGATTCAGTGCCAGATTTACCTCTCCCCCCCAAAGGACCAATCACAATACAAGCAAATTGCCAAGC
The DNA here is from genome assembly GCF_019279795.1 of Protopterus annectens. Lineage (NCBI taxonomy): Eukaryota > Metazoa > Chordata > Ceratodontiformes > Protopteridae > Protopterus > Protopterus annectens. The sequence goes on from NC_056741.1 coordinate 135,143,996, forward strand.
GCCCAGTATTACTGCTGCACAGGTTAAAAACAGCACTGTCCAAGGCCAAAATACAGCTTCTATGGAACCTGACAATATCGCTGCCATTGTACATGAACTACAGAGTGAACTGGCACCTCACCTGTGTGCCTTGTTTAATCACAGCCTCACCTCAGGCTTTGCTCCTACTGAATGGAGCACTGCTACAGTCATCCCTCTCCACAAAGAAAAAGTGACTACAGACTCTGGGAACTATCGCCCCATTAGCCTGACGAGTCTGATATGCAAAGCTATGGAATGCATCATCATGGACCTAATAGAAAAGGTTAAAAGGAATCTCCAAACTCTGGATCTCACACAGTCTGGTTTTGTGAAGGAGAGCTGTGGATGAAGGAAAGGTGGTTCATACAGCCTACCTTGATCTGGTGAAGGCCTTTGATACCGTTCCCACTCAGGAATCATAGAAAAACTCACTAAGTTAGGCATCAACCCCTATATCCCTAGGTGGGTTGCAAACTGGCTCACAGATAGAACCAACACTGTGAAAGTAGCTGACTCCAAGTCAGACTGCCGACCAGTCACGAGTGGAGTCCCACAGGGTTCGTTCCTGGGTCCTCTCCTGTTTGGTATCTACTTCTCTGAAGTCCAGGCCAACAGGAATGGACACTGACTAACAAAGTTCACAGGCAATTGCAAGTTGGGAGATATTATCTCCCCAAGTGATGGCAACATCCTACAGAAAAACATAACTGAGACCAAAAACTGGTGTCAGAACCATGACCTTAAGCTCAATGCCAAAAAATGTTGCCATCCCCTTTGGGGAAAAACCCAGTTCCCATGAATTAACACATTGATGGGAGTCCACTGAACACAGAAGGTGCTATAAGAGATCTGGGACACAGGTTGACAGCAACCTCTCTTTTAGCCACCACATTGCCACTGTGGTCAGAAAGTCCTTCTATGTGGCACATCTCATTACTAAGGGTTTGCATCGGGGACGAAAGAGGTCTTTGTCTCCCTCTACTCTTTCCTCATTAGAGTAAAAATAAAAACAAAAAAGAAACACCACCAAACCACTAGTAGTACCACAAAACAACTTAGTGCTTTCACTCTCTGTTCTCAGGGCTTCATCAAAGTGCAGAAACAAATACATTTAGAAGTTAAATACTCCCACAAAATCACATGATCAAAAGCAATTAAATGATCAACTTCACCTGATTTAAAAACAGTCACAACCTTACGACACCCTTTTAAGAACTGTAATTTTTCATAAAAATATTGAATGTAATGTCAAGAATAAATAAAATTAAAAACAAAAACTCTACCAGTACTAACTAACTAAACCGTAAAACACTTAATTCATGATCTTCCTGTTACAAACATATATTAAAATTGCTTACTTATCAGGGAAGAGGCAGGGCTATGAATTTATTGTTGGAAAAACTTGAGATGGAATGGCAATTTAGAACTAATGCCACTGTGCATCCTGGCATTAATGATGCCATTTCATTAACTTCAGAGCTAAGCAATTTTAATATAGGTTTGTAACAGGAAGATCATGAATTAAGTTTAAGGTTTAGTTGGTTTGTACTGGTAGAGTTTTTGTTTTTAATGTTATTTATTCTTGACATTACATTCATTTAATAGTTTTATGAAAAATGACAGTTCTTAAAAGGGTGTTGTAAGGTTGTGACTGTTTGTAAATTAGGTGAAGCTGATCATTTATTTACTTCTGATCGTGTGATTTTGTGGGAGTATTTAACTCCTAAATGTATTTGTTTCTGTACTCTGATGAAGCCCTGAGAACAGAGGGTGAAAGCGCTATGTCTACATGAATTAAAGTTTCCCAGTTGTTTTGTGGTACTACGAGTGGTTTGGTGGCGTTTCTTTTTTGTTTTTTATTTTTACTCAGTGTTTTACGCTGTTTTGGGTGTGCTGTTCTTGAATTATTAGTTTTTCTTTCCTCATTAGGCCAATCATTGTGTAGAATGCCCCATTTGGCATGTACCTCACTAGACACCTGCAACAACTGTAGAGGCCACAAAAGTATGTCACAAAGAGGATCCTAGACCTTAAACACTTGCCCTGTGTGGACAGACTCAAAAAGCTCCAACTGTTCTCTGTGTCATATTGCCTACTTAGAGGTGATCTCTGCTTGACTTACAGAGCTATGTCTGAAACAGCTCTGTTAGTAATGCTACATCTAAAGAAATCCCAATCCCTCTGCGCCACATGCTGCAGAGACCTCAGCCTCATTACCACAACCAACAGAATGTGCTGGAGGGACAGGTTTAGAACCCATTGACTGCCCATGCTATGGAATAAACTTCTCATACATGTCAAACATACATGTCTTTCACAGGCACTCTTCAACAGAAATCTTGATGAGTAGATGGGAAGTAGAAAATTCATCCCAGGGATCACTCCAGTGGCTCTACTCGACAGAGGCACTGAGAACTAAGGTCGGGTGGCACGATACTAGGGTAATCCTATGGGCTAGGATTGTAAAGGCACCAGGGCCCGTTAGCCTAGTATACACCTATGAACCTATAATCAGAAAAATAAGTTTCATATTGTCTCATATGACAATACAGCAATAGAAACTATGACAGAAGCCAAACTACTTGGAGTAATCATAGATGACAAACCAAATATGACCAACAGATTCACCAAGATATTAAAAAATACATCAGAAACTAGGGTCCCTATATAGAGCAAAGCAATATTTTACAGTATACACAAAAAGATCCACAGCATCCACATATCTGCTCCGAACACTTTTCTATATGTCCCCCATTTTCACAGATCTTAATAGAACCCTCACATCCCAACTTGAAACATGTTTTAATAAAGTAGCAAAGACTGACACATACTCGCACATCAAATCCATCACTGCACAGTCCTGAAGGAAGTAAACTGTCTGGAACTCCCAGTCCAACTAACTTAATCTCAATTCACTACAGCCCACAAATTTATCCATAAACCAGATAGCTGCCCCTCTCTAAAAACACATTGCAGCTGCACAGTAGTAGCAGAACAGTACCCTCCAATAACAAATCTCTCCAAGTCCTAAGTAAATCAAAAACCTCTGCAGGTAACTCACTGTACTTTTACCTTGTTACAAAACTGTGTACATCCAACTACAGCTAAAACTTACAGAAATTGTCAAGTGCTTTAAAAGCCAACTAAAACCGCCACCACAACACACCTGGCTCTGCTCTTGTTCTTCACCTGGGTCATACCTTCCAAAGTAACTTATCAAGCTACTGCACCCCTGATGACAAACATCCCTGACTTCCTAACTCATCAGATGAGGAACTCATCATGATGACGAGTTTGGTACAATTTCACTTTTCTGTTCTACTGTAAAGAATCAATACTTCCCTGTTGCTTTCCTCTCCTCACTGCTACTAGTTCAGTTCTGTGTCTCAATCTCTCTCTCTTTTGCTCTCATTTTTACCTCCACTTTCTAGCTACAAAACTAAATGCAAATGTAAATTAATGCTTTTTCTATTCGTTTTACTGTTTTTTCTTTCTTTCTTTCTGGACATAGCATTTGCTGTACAGCTAACTACCATGTATTACTTCCACTCTATAGTAATGCAAGACATACCGGTATCTGCAATGTAAACATGAAGGAATGTAATACTGTCTTTCTTCCTAAATAAGACCTAACCAGAGAAAAAGGCCTAGCATGGTTTTCCAGGGTGGTCATGATATAAGCCCTACCCCAAAAATATGCCCCAGTTATGATCGTCAACAACACATGACGGATGTGTTTAATTATAAACTTGATGGTTGAGATCTTTGGCCCATAAACACTGGCAGGTGTACTTTGATTGGTCAAAGTACAGGCAACGTGCGTGGAGTGCACACACTTGATAATGAACAGCTGTGGCTGTGTATTCTTAACCGTTGCCATTTTGTGTTGCCACTCCGGTCTCGTAAGTCTTCAATTACCCCCCCAGACAAGATGAGTGCAAAAAGAAAGAGCTGTTCCATCGAGTACAAGAAAGGAATCTTGGAGGACTCCCGGGGAAAGAATCTGATGTCTTTCTGCAAAGAGAAGAAGTTTGATCTCTGAATGGTCTGAAAATGGCGTGCAGCGTACGATTACCTCAGTCAACAGGCCGATGAGGGAAATGATAAGAAGTGAAAGCGTGGATCAGGTCGGCAACCATTATTTCCTGAGCTGGAAGACATCATCTGTGAATGGATTGCTAACAGGAGAGCAAAGGCTTTGGTTGTGCGCAGGGCTGATATTCAAGCATTTGCCCTTGCAATGGCACCAGAGTTAGAAATATCCCCAGAAGAATTCAAAGCATCACAACATTGGCTGGATGGCTTCCTTCTGTGATATGAACTGTCTCTAAGAAGATAAACAACACTGTTCAAGCTAGAAGATACTTAAGTTATTAAACCTTCACTTGCATTCAAGTCCTTTGTTGATGGTACTGACTTTTTTAAATACCATCTCTCCAACGTAATTGCTATGGATGAAACTGCAGTGTTTATAGGCCAAGGATCTCAAATAACAATTGATCAGAGGGGGTGCCTCGTCAGGTTCCACCGGTTATGAGAGTGCATGTGTTACTTGTATTTTGGCAATTCATCTAGATGGAAAGAAAACCCCACCTCTAATCATTAGTAAGGGCAAGAAAGGTAAGATTGAACGTGTTTCATGCATTTACATTATTGAAACCAAAAAAGCCTGGTGCACACAAGCAGTTATAAGGAAGTGGATCGATGTAATGCTGCCACTTGTTTTGCGGGGTGGCAAAAGAGGTCTGCTAGTCTGGGATTCAGCCAGCATTCACCGCGCTAAAGACATAAAGAAATTCCTTGCACAGAGAAGAATAGATAAAATAATGATTCCCGTAGGAATGACTGCCTATCTCCAGACTCTTGATATTGCAATAAACAAGCCATTCAAGGACCATTTGCACATGGAAATCAATGACTACATTGAAAATAGAATGGAGAGAAATCAGCATTGAAACTTTGTGAAGCCTAGCAAGCAAGAGGTCGTGACCTGGGTGAAAAATTCATGGGATAACATCACTGACAATTGTGTTGCCAATGCACTACGAGCAGGCTACTTGGACAAGTAGTGCTCATTTAAGGAGAGCTCTGTTGCTAGGCATGACAGATTGGGACCAATGGTTCTACAGGAAATGGAGTCACAAGAAATTCAGGATGGAATTCAGGGGTTGGAGACTTATGACAATGTTCTTGAAGAAGATGACATGACTGTATTTGAATAACTTTTCCATTATGAGGGCACCAGAATGGATTCCTTTTGCTTTCAGTTTTATGGCCCTCCTCCAATACACATGTATTGAGATTTTTTTGCACTTTCTGTTATGCATGAAATATTTTACTGTGAAAGACAAGGTGTAGTTATTCTGAAGTTGAAATGTTTGTTGCACTGTTTATGTAGAATTCTCACACAACTGTTAATGTGCTACTTAGAAATGTTGCCAAATAACAGAAAAGTACCAAATAAATGTTAGCTTATGTACATGAATAAATGTCGATTTTTTTACATGAATAAATGTAGATTGTTGTACAGGAGGGGTAAATAAGGCATCCTCTGATAATAAGCCCTAATGCGTATTTCGGCAGGGGAAAGAGTATAAGACTCGGTCTTATTTTTGGGGAAATACGGTAAAATGTCTACATATTGTGAAGACATAACTTATGCTTGTAAATGTGGAGCTTTTTCCCACAAGCCTCCACTGAAAAGGGCATTAGTACCCCAAATGGAATAGCCCTGTCAACAAAGACAAACAAACAAATAAATAAATAAAATATGCAGCAAACAGTATCTCTGACAGTCACAGAATTTTTCTCCACCTCTGCTATTGTGGGTTGGCCAAGTAGCATGACAGAAAAAAATCCAGATCATGGACACTGTATTGCAAAGGTGTAAAGGATGTCATAAGCATCTCATTACCATGTCTCTGAAATGAACACTGAACTGTCAAGCCTGACCATTTTAGTGTTCTACTTACCAGTCCAAGTCCCCGCACTTGCTCAAAGTCATAGAATAATTCACTCGTACACTTGCAAGCACACATGCTTCAATACACACTAGCATTGCCACCTATCCATTTTTTTTTCTGGACTATATGGAAATCAAACTGATTGTTCAGTAGTCTGGAAAGCACTGTACAAACTTGGGTATTCTGTTTCAAACAAAGAAACAGACTATTGGAGTTTGTTAAACTGGCAGATTTACTATGCCCCTAACCGGGAAAAGCTGAAAGACAGTTTATAGTCAATCTGCTGAAAAAGACATTGAAAATGATGAAAGCATGTGTTCCCCTTCATCTGAAGTGACAGTGATGTCATGGAATAGGCAGAAAGTGGGTGGTATATGGGCAGGTTTATGGGGGTTGTAAGGGGTGCTGCCTAATTAGCCACAATGAATGGCAACTCTAACACACACATATGCATACACACACACACTTCCCTACCTAATCCTCCTTGGGATCACCCAGGCAGACACACATGTACTCACACTTTCCTGCAGTCTCATGCATGCCTCCACAAACATTCACACACACATATACACATGCTGACAAACCAATCCTCCCCATGGTTTGCTGGACTTGCCTGTACCACAAGAACTTCCACAAGAGTGAGCGGATGATCCATCTTCTGATGGTGTTCATTTTTTAACTCAAAGTAAATTTTTACTTGGACAAATGAATACCTGAATCACTCAGCCAAGCATATCTGGAGCTGCTGACAGCTCCAGGGGATAACACATGGTTAAATAGCGTTGCTTACTTTGCTTGACTGCTGCATTAACATGCAGGTTCAACTGTGAGACTAGTCTCTGCACTGAGGCCCCCATGAGAGGAAATCCTCACTACTAAAGCAGTCTGTGACTTGGAAAGGCCTAGCATTATGAGGAAATTGTCCCAAATAAGCTTAGAGAGATACAGAAGCCTTTTCTGAATCCTACATTTCAGCATGCATAGAAATAAAACACTGAGTTCAAACATGCTTAGTATCTGCTATAAACATATTAAACATTGTTAACTATAAATTGTACTAGATATTTAATTAAGCAGTGTTTGACAGACATTAGAACAGTAAACTTGTATTCTGAAGAATCTTCCGAAATAAGAAACAGGGCAAACCAAATTTATTTATAAACAATCACCCAAATATATAGCACAAAAATGTAAGTGTATAACAAATATACAGTTGTGTATGTAAAGTTACCATAACAGTAGATGTTAAAATGATCACTGCAGCTACAGTAGCTGAAGCTATATGGGTTACATCCTGCCAAGGACATAGCAGCTTATGTCTTGCCAAGGACATAGCAAACGACCAGCTTCCAAAGCTTCAGGGCACCTTCCACTCACCCAAACCATTAGTCAGCTCAAACTGAGTTGACCAAAAGTTTGACTTGGGCATCAGGCCCTTTAGAGATTTCATGCCAACAAAGGGGGAGGGGGATAAAGTCCTGAGAAGGACAATGCCAGAAAATAATAATAATAATAATAATAATAATAATAATAATAATGTCCACACAAAAAAACAAAGGGGGTGGAGAGAGGGAACAGTTACTGCAGCAGTGATCATTTGAATTCTTCAGTTATGGTAAGTTTACACCACTGTACTATGTTCTTCATTTGATCACTGCTGCAGTGGTCTAAGCTCTATGGGAAGATTAACATAGCTTAAACTGACTAAAAGGAGGCAGGATTAGGATCCAGGAGCCCCTGGCCACAATGGTCCTAGCAAAGCCTTTCCTAGATTTGGAAAAACAAAGTTTCTAATGCTTTGTAATAGTATGCACAGAGAACAAAGTTGCTGCTTCTAGAATACTTCTAAAAGTCAACCCTTTCCAAAAAGTCACTGAAGAAAATAAGGCACTGGTATAATGAGCCTTGACCCTGCCTGGAATAATTTTGCTGTGGCAGGAGTAGCAAACAGCATGAGACAACCATTTGGAAATAGTCTGTTTTAACTCTGGTTGTCCTTCCTTCTTACCTTCACAAGAAATGAACAACTGATCTGAAAGATTTTGTTCTGTCAAGATCGTACCAGAGTTACTTGTGGACAAGGTATGAAGTAACATTTCTCCCACGTTTTATTTTCTGGCAAAAAGACAGGGAGACAAATAGCGTGGCTTAAAGTAAACTTGGATACAACTTTAGTCATAAAAGAAGACTTAGTTTCAAGGAAACAGTATTTTTGTGAAAAATGAGATAAGGTCATAAGAGCTTGCACCTCAGATACTCTTTTTGCAGAGCCAAGTTCAATGCGTAAGACTGGTTTCCATGTCAAAAGCCTCAAGTCGGCCTGAAGTTCTGGTTCAAATGAAGCAAAAGTATGTTTTTCAACCAAAATTCAGTTCTCAAGGAGAGGCCACCTGTTTTCTATGAGCTGTTTTATGCAATAGTCCTTTCAAAAACATTTTCACACAAGACTATATTGAAAGAGAAGGATCCATGGGCAGATACGCTCAAATGGCCAAGAAATCAACCTTAATCAAAAAGTAAGACCGGTCATAGGATAGTAACTCATGCAAACAAAAATTACATTATTGTATCCTTTGGGAAGCTGTCTACCATGGAGAACTACCATATTGACAATACACCTCTGAAAGTTGACCCGGTTGTTCAGGATTTGGAAATTTATGTGGACAGCAAGTCATGAGCTTATAAACAAAGGGATTGCTTCTAGATCTAGAAATGACATTGTACTCCTTTACTCAGCCCTCATTAGGCTAATTATTTTTAAACACCTTTATTAAATTATCACTTAAGATATACTCAAACATTAACAGAAAACAAACTCAATTCTTTTTTTCCATTTCCATACATTATATATCATGCTTTTCTTTGTAAGTATCACTAGCCCAGCACTACATAAACTGCTGAATTCCAGCCTTCTATTAAACCTCAGTTCTCCTATAGGCTTATAGGGTCATAGGTAAGTAAGTGCTATGCTAGCTGCCTTTCTGGGCCATTTAAAGCCTAGCCAACTTTCCAAAGGTGAGAATCAAACCTTGTGTTTGTGTCTCTTCATGAGCATTATTCTGCAGGCATTGTTCCCACGGTTTCCATTTATGTCTAAATAATTTACTTTTACCCTTTTTTAAAGATCCCTCTTAAAGTTCTTTTATCTCTTTTATAACATTCAGTACTTCAGATACAAATGGTTTAGACTTGTTTCCATTTTCTAGTATTTCCTTTTTGGAGACAAACAGCATGCAACTTTACTGTCTTACTAAGTCTAGGCAATTTAGGTCTTGTGAGCATTCCTTCGTTGAAGGTTGTGCGTTAGGCCCGGCAAGCCAGCACGTAAAAATCTACTGCCAATCAATTAGCGGACCGGAGTTCCGCTGTGGCGACCCCTAACCGGGAAAAGCCGAAAGACACAACAACAACAACAACAACAACATCCCAGCTCAAGAATTAGTTGCCAGCGATGTGCTCACCCAATATTTCTGACAGAGTACATTTTAGGGGGCTTTTAAAATCTGCTAACTCATTATGCTCCCAAAACATGCGTTTCCAGTTACCATTTTCTTCCCATCACAACTCCAACATTTGCTGTCTTCATGAAGAAAAATTCACTGAAATTTGCTTGGGATATAAAAATACCTATGCAAATACTGCCAAGCAAAGATCTTAAACTTTCTGGACATTGTTGCATACTTGGGACCCATATATCCTCCAATCTCCAATTGTTCTCTTGCAAACTGCTTTTACAGTCTTTCTTCCCAAACTTTTCTAATCTCCTTTGATTGATTCATGTAGTTATCATGCAGCATTTTATATTCCATACGAATAACCTCTGTTTAAACAACAGCTTCTGTTCTAGATTCAACAAAAAATAAAACTCTACTAGAGTAGGTATTTCCCTTAGGATTCCCCTACCTCTTTCTTCTTGCTTATACTTTGATATCAGTCCAGTAGGGAAGGCAGTCTGTAGCCGGCAGTCCAAACATCTTCTTGGCCTCATGTCAGTTAAACAACTTTTCCACTCTAGTTATTTGCTCCCAATATCTTGGTTCCTTTACCAGTCATCTCTTTTGACAATATCTCATTTCTCAATTCTTGTGTTGGCTTAGTTATTAGAATACTTTGTTACTTTATGAATATAATATTGTTTCTGTCTTTTTTAATTTCTCCATGTCTTTTGGGTTTCTAATACTATGACGGGAATGGAAAACCATTCCTAATTCAAAGTATGATTAAAGTTCATGAAATTAGTATTGTTTTAATCTTTGATGTCAGCCAGTAGTGCTCTTCGCAGCACCCACAATGTGCCCAGTAATGACTACTTTTGCAGTTCGTATGGAGTTACATGTCTTGTTGTATCTCTAAATATGATTGTAAATTCTTTTTTATAAGACATGTTGCTCCTACTACTATTGGAACTATTTGGGTATCTTTCTTCCACATTTCTCTCATTTCTGCCTGCAGATCCTGATATTTTATGACTTTGTGTCTCTGTACACAAGACACTGTAGTCACTGGGTGTAGCAATTTCAATGATCAATGCTACTCTTGTCTTCATTTCTTGGATCACTATATCTGATTTTCTAGCATCTATCTTTTGAACTGTTGGTAATGGATGATCCCATGTGATGTACACTTCTTAATTTTCTATGATGCTTTGTGGCTCATGTTTCCAGTGTTTTTCAGCAACTTCACTACCATAATGTTTGCACAATCTCCACTGCAACAGCCTCACCACATTATTATGCCTTTCAGTATACAGTCCTTTTGCCATTAGTATTTCACAACCAGCAACGAGGTGTGCAACTGTTTCCAATTCGGTTTTACAAAACCTACATTTGTCTGTTTCTCCCACATGTTTAATGGACTTTTTAAACCAACATGTGTGTAGCCCACTATCTTGGGCCACCAACATTAACCTTTCATCTCTTGGTTTAAATTCACCTCTCCTTAACCATTCCTGTGTTCATTCCTGATCAACATGAGGATCTTCCAGAAGTTTTCTATACTTGCAACTATATTTATGCTTTTCCCACATTTCTTGCCTTCTCATATGATCCTTCACCGTATATTCTTTTTTTTGTTTTTTGGCACATTCAGTTGCTGCCTGACTTTTTATCTACTTCTGGTTTGATTTCCATTCCTGCTTGACGCCGATAAGCTTCTGCTAGATTAAGCAGAGAAATCATCTTAGATGTATTCTCCTCATGTTTCAAAACTTTCACTATGTTTGGGTCTTGTGAGGTCAGCAGATATGTGAGAAGTCCCACAATTGCAGATCTATACATGTAATCAATTTCAAGGTGGCTCATCTGTCCTCCGTTACAGGGAATATATAATCTTGGTATGCACTGATTTTTATAAATCATTTGGTGGGCATGAAGCATCTTTCTTTCCTATCTAATCTATCCAACATGTTTTGGGGGCAGTCAATTACTCCAAAACTCTAAGTTAGGGCTGGAAGAGCAAATTGGTTTATAGCTTGGATTTTGTTCCTAGATGTCAGTGCTGTTTTCAGGATTAATTTAAGTCTTCTGAAATATTCCTTATTTGCATTTGTTTGTGTTTTATTGTTGATCAATTACCAAATATTTATACACTCCCTCTTGCTCAAGTTCTTTTATATCACATTTTTGTCCCAAACTGATGTTTTCCTGGTGCTGCAGATTTCCTGTTTTAAAAGTTGTTTTGCACACTTATCAAGACCAAATGACATTCTTATATCACCTGAAAAAGATTTGACAACCTGCAGCTGAGCTTTCAGTTCCTCATCTGATGAGCTATACAGTTTTAAATCCTCGATAAAGAAAAGATGAGAAGCCTTTACATTTTGTTGTTTTCTAGGAGCCAAATTGTAGCCATGACCTAAGCTGTTAATTAAGCAGCTTAAAAGGTTAATGGCAAGGCAGAATAGCAGCGGTGACAGAGAGTCATCCTGGAATTATCCTTCTTTGAATTTTTATCCCTGGGATAATAATCTGTCCTTTATCATGGCTTAATTGCAAAGTGGTCTACCACTGTTTCATGGTCACTGTAATGTAGTTGATCAGTGTAGGGTTTTTCTTATACATTTTTAAGTACTTTTTTATCCATGAATTTGGGATACCATCAAATACTTTTTTATAGTCAGTCCATTGCCATACTTAGATTCCTCCCCTTTTTACAATTCTCCAGTATGACTTTATTTAACAACAAATGATCCTTTGTTCCATATGACTTTCTTTTATTGCCCTTTTGTTCTACTGTCATAATTCAGTTGTCTTCTAAATGACTATAACCTCTGTCGGCATCAATTCCTGTGTATAGCAAGCTACTGGTCTATAATTTTTAGGGTAGCTTGCAGGTTCACTCTCAAGTAGGAGCATTGTTTTGCCTGTAGTTAGCCAGGTTGGTGTCTATTTGGGGTGCACATGGCTAAATCTTCATGCAATGATGTTAATACTTTCTACCAAAAGTCAGGTACTGCATCTGGGCCTGGGGTTTTCCAGTTAGAGGCTTTTTTTAACTTTGTTTCAATATCTCTGGCTGTTACTTCATCCCATTTCATATCCTGCACCTATAAACTTCTTATTCTTTCTTTTACTTCTTCTGTCCATTTAGCATTTGTTATTTGCGACACTGCACGATAGATCCTGGTCTGTTCTAATGCTGCGCACTGCTTTTATCACATCTATCTTTCTTAGTATTTTTGTTGATCTATTCTGTCTTCTATAGTCTTCCAACAGTGACACTTCTCTTCCTGTATTCTTCCTTTCTGTATCCTGTATTGTATTCCTGTATTTCCTTTAGGAGTAAGGTGGTGGTTAGGGAATTTTTATAGAAGATTGCTACAGCACCTACATACTTATTTTACCTATAATGGCTGAGTATAAAATGGGGGGGGGGGTGATCACATGATCCTTTATTTCTTCTTCTTTTTTTAGGAGTATATGTGGCCAGGTAGGCATGTATATCATTGCACATACTTCTTAGATTCTTATTTAGTAAGGTGAATTTGGGTTCTGTTTTTTTTTTTTTTTTTGCTGAGAGATAATAGGTGACTGGTTTACTTCAGTGTTGGAAGTGATGTCTTTATGAACAGTGGGACTTGGGTTAGGGTGAATATCTCCACTATTTTTTTTTAATAGTTATTTTACACAGGGAAGAGGGTGTCAGTTATATTTCGGTATTTGTATTTGATAGTAAATTTGGATATTTATGATATTTATAGATGAATAAATCAGATGTGTGTTTGTTTTTTGTATAGATTAGGTGCTGTTTAGAAAGACAGGCTAGGGTAGATGTTGATATACTTTGTGAGGAGTGGTTGAAGTCTTAAATAGTTGAAGGAGGTGCATTTGATAATTGGTGGTGAAGCCTAATAGACTTAAGAGGAACTGTAGAATAATCTGAGTTAGGGGCATCTTATTTACTTTGGTTTTATATTTGATTTAAATAAAGATTAGAAAATGTTAGGAGGGTATTGGGTTGGTTGTATAAATAATATAATAATGAGAGTATCAGCAAAGCATAGGTTAATACGACAATTCCAAAAAAACACAACAATATACTACATAAATTAAATGAGGAAAAGAAAAGCTTTCATAAAGGTTCAGGTTCATAAAAAAAACCTTCATCAGTGCAAGATAAACAAAGACAATTAAGCCACACTTAAATATACAATCCTATTAAGCACAGCCAATAAAAAATAATCAAGTGATTAACAATAATACAGCTTATTTAAAGAAAGATTAAAATTCACTGTATGTGTATTTTCCCTTAAAAATTTATAATTATCCAGTTTCAACTATTATACATTTAGCATTTGTTTAAAATATACCCATACACACAAATATATGGGTGTACTTCGCTTGATGGAAAACTCACTTCACTGAAAATGAAATTACTAGGACCACTTCAATGAAAAATCACTTCACTGAAACTCATTTCGTTGAAAGTTATATATGGCCTTTTCCTCACTGTAGTGCAATCCCGGAGTTTGTATATATAGTAAGGGGGGATGTGGGGGACACAGCCCCACACATTGGGAGGTGTGGGGGGGTGAAGCCCTCCACATATGTTGGCTATATATTCTCTTCTAGAAACAGTTATTCATTGGACTTGTAAGTATCACTGTGTATAGTTTAAAAGGTTTATAATATGTGGGGGGCTACCCCCCCTTACTTTATATACTAACTCCAGGATCACAATACAGTGGGGAAAAGGTCATTTATAACTTTCAACAAAATGAGTTTCAGTCAAGTGAGATTTCAGTGAAGTGATCTCAGTGATTTGGCTTTCAGTGAAGAGAATTTTCCATCAAGTGAAGTACACCAAAATAAATATATATATATATATATATATATATATATATATATATATATAATTTATTTATTTATTTTACATTTGTTAACTGGGAAAGTCCGACTGGACACATGTCCTTTTTCACTGGAGGCCCGGGGAGAAAAGCTTCATGTACACAGTAAAATATTACATTAGATAGTTGATATACAGTTAGATTACATGCAATCATATATAGTATACATACACTTTTTCTATTAATAATGATGTTGAAAAATAATACCTTAAAAAGAAAGAGTTTAGACATCAAATACATCCGAGTATTTGGGATATATATACATTATAAAAAAGCTGGTAGGATGAAATATGTATAAAAGATAGATTGGATAGGAAGGGTTCTGAGTAGAGGGGAGAGAGGATAGGTACATATATGGAAATAATGAGATGAAGGTGGAGGGACTGATAGAGTAATAGGTGATAATGTCTAAAGGTAGGGAAGCAGGAAGGTTGCAGACATACAGAGGAAGAGGAATAATTCAAAGGGTGCAAATAAGGATAATATTGGTAGATGTGCTGTACATAAAATCAGTTGGATATAGGAAAGGAAGAGGATACTTAGAGGGAGGATTGTACTGTAATTTATTTATTTGTGATTTTCACTGAATATTAACTAAAGTTGTGGCTTTCTCTCTACAGAGTACTTGTTAGAATTTCTATGTAGCCATTGATAGCAGTGAGGGGTAGTTTCACCTCATCACTGATATTCTGTCCTTCTTTATATAAGTGGTACATTTTGAGTTATCTCTGCTTAATATCTGAGCTTTGGCCGACTAACATCTACCTGAAATCAGCTGGACATATAAGTGAATTTAAGTACACTTTTATCTGCTCTTCTTCATATAGTACTGTATTTAATTTATTTATTTGTGTTTTTCACTGAATATTAACTCAACTGAAGTTGTGGCTGTCTCTCTACAGTTAGTTTCCCACCCACCTTCCCTGTTCTTGTTTTGGTGTTAATGTTGGTGGCTTTGAAATTTCTCACCCCTCTTGTAGATTTGTATTTGGATACTCCTCCTGGGCCCGTCTCATTTGCTCACTCAGCTAAGTGCAGTGAGATCATATTCTGATTTCAGGCACTCCTGCTGTGTGCAAAGAGAGCATTTGGGAAAGACGACCCCTGTAGCCTCTTAATCCTGCTCTGTTTCTTCCCTCAAAAAAAAAAAAAAAAAATATATATATATATATATATATATATATATATATATATATATATATATATATATATATATATATATATCTTATTCATCTACTCTTACTGTAACTGTCTTAGTTGCTCTTCTGCGTGCTGTTATCTGTTCAGTCACTCTTACTCTGCACCTATTACTGCTTGTTAGTAGCCTTCTAATTTACTGCCTTCTGCACTTGTTTTTAGTAATTTGTTAATTTAATTGCATTTATTTGAACTGTATTTGCCGTAGTGTTGCTACACACTTGGGTGTGCTTGCCTGCACTGCAATTTGAATTGTATTTACTGCTGTTTCAGCTGTTTTTCTGTAACAAAAAAAAATTCTTAGCTTGTTTCCTGCCTTTCCTGCAACTAGACAAGTCCAGATACAGACTTGCTGTATCTAGGACTTTTGGCAAGCTTCTGAGCCCCCAAGCCTTTCTGTGTTGGAGGGAAGCCTTCTAGCTTATCAGTGGGAGTGGTAAGCACTAGGTAGCCTATCTACCATGGGAAGAGTGGGTTTTGGCCCTGAAATTGTAGTTCATTGGCCGTTTGGGCAGTTTTTCCAGCTCTTCTCCTTTCTGGGTAAAAGCCCGTTTTGCGTTTGGTCCCTGTCTTTCCTATAACTAGTGTAGTCCAGGTACAGATTTGCTGTATCCAGGACTGTTGGTAAGCTTCTGAGCCCCCCCAAGCCCTTCTGTGTTGGAGAGAAGCCTTCTAGCTTATCAGTAGGAGTGGTAAGCACTAGGTAACCTATCTACCACAGGTGGTTTCTGGCCCAGAAATTATAGTTTATTGGCAGTTTGGGAAGCTTTTCCATCTCTTTTAACCTTCTGATTTAAAAGCCTGTGTTTGCGCTTGTTTCCTGCCTTTCCTTTTACTAGTCTAGTCCAGGTACAGATTTGCTTTATCCAGGACTCTTTGTAAGCTTCTGAGCCCCCCAAGCCTTTCCGTGTTGGAGGGAAGCCTTCTAGCTTATCAGTGGGAGTAGTAAGCACTAGGTAGCCTATCCTCCATGGGAAGAGTGTGTTTTGGCCCAGAAATTGTAGTTTATTTGGCCAGTTGGGCAGTTTTCCATCTCTTTCAACTTGCTGGCTTAAAAGCCTGCGTTTGTACTTGTTCCCCACCTTTCCTGTAACTAGTCTAGTCCAGGTACAGATTTGCTGTATCCAGGATGCTTTGTAAGCTTCTGAGCCCCCCAAGCCTTTCTGTGTTGGAGGGAAGCCTTCTAGCTTATCAGCAGCTCTGGGAGTGGTAAGCATTAGGTAGCCTCTTTGTGAGTTACTTCTGTGGCCTTTCCAGCTGCTGCAGATGTCTCTGTATCTATCTACTACAAGAGGAATGGTTCCTGGCCTAGAGATTGTAGCTATTGACCGTTTGGGCAGTTTTTTTCCATCTCTTTCAATGTTCTGGTTTAAAAGCCGCACTTGCGCTTGTTTCCCACCTTTCCTGTAACTAGCCTAGTCCATAGGTTCATAGGTAGGTACTAGGCTTTCGGCCCAAGGGCCTACGTAAGCCTAGCCAACAAGGTTCCCTGGCTTACGCCACCCAATAAAGTTATTTTCCTGTGCCACTGTTGAGCAGAGACACAGAAGTGATCCCCAGGGTGTATTTCCTATTTCCCATCCACTCATCAAGATTTTTCTTGAAGAGTGCTAATGAAGAACGTTGCTTGACATAGATGGGTAGCCTGTTCCAGAGTATGAGAAGTCTCTGGGACAGGAATCTATCTCTCCAGCATGTCCTGTTTATTGTGGTGACAAGGTTTAGGTCCCTAGAGCTTGTAGCTTGGAGGGATTGGGATTTCTTTAGGTGTAGCATGTCCAGCAGCTCTGGATGTGACATAGCTTTATATGTTAGGCAGTAGGCGATATGCTACGGCGTAAAGCTGGAGTTTTTTGAGGCAGTCAGTGTAGGGCATTTGTTTGAGGCCAGTAATCCTCTTTGTGAGTTACTTCTGTGGCCTTTCCAGCTGCTGCAGATGTCTCTGTATCTGTCCAGATGCAGAGTTGCTGTACCCAGGACTGTTGGTAAGCTTCTGAGCCCCGCAAGCCTTTCTGTGTTGGAGAAAATCCTGCTAGTTTATCAGTGGGAGTGGTAAGCACTAGGTAGCCTGTCTACCATGAGAGGAAAGGTTCTTGTCCCAGAAATTGTAGTTTATTGACCATATGGATAGTTTGTCCATCTCTTTCAACTTTCTGGTTTAAAAGACCACATCTGCGCTTGTTTCCCATCTTTCCTGTAACTAACCTACTGGGTAGCACTAGAAAGCCTTAAACTGATATAAGCCTTCTAGCTTAGAAGAGAGACTTTGGAGTATTAAGTATCAGTTTTCTGTACTTTCTTGCTGTACTTAACTGTTTTCTGCTTAAACGCAGATTTTCCAGCATTTATTGTGATTTAAAAGCTTGTTTTTTTCACATATTGTACTCTCTGCACTTTGAAAAAGTTGTTTTTTGGTTAAATAATTTGTTTAATTGTTGTAGGCTACACACTAAAGTGTGATAGCCTATTCTGATAATATGTAGTTGTTTAAAGCTGTTTTAAGTGTGTTTTTTTTACTGTTTTTGCCTTATCTTTTCAAAAAAAACAAACAAAAAAAATTTCTTGTTTCCCGTCTTTCTAAGCTAGTATAGTCCAGTTTTCAGGCTAGTGCTGAATTCAGGGCTGTGATACTAGTTTCTGAGTTGCCCATACCTTACCTGGATAGAAGGATGTTTCTCTGTTCACCTGTGAGAGAGGGGAGCTTTGAGCAACCTATCTGTCCCTGGAGGAGTGGTTCCAGCCCAGAAGTTAGTAGTTTATTGGCCATTTTAGGCTAATTTCTCTCTCTTTCATTTCCCTACTATAAAAACCACATTTGCACGGTTTTGCGCACCAGGCCGGTTAGCTATGGCTAAATTATTGCCGGCTTCACTAAGTCTCCTCATCAGTTTTTCCCTTGAAACTAGTCTAACTCTTAACCTAAGCACTCAAAAAGCATCCTACAGCCCAGCACTTGCTCAGACCTAATAGCAAGAACTAATATACCCTGACACTGATTGCCCAGTAGGGCAAGACTCTTTATTCACCCCTCACCAACCAAGCGACTAAGCAGCTCACCCTACTATTCAGGCATAACCAAAGGGCAATTTCAGGTGTACTCTCCAGTCAGGCAGGTGAATCTGGGTATCCTGAGGCAATGTTACAACTGCCTCATGTACACAGACAACCCTCTACTCCTACCACAAAACACTAGCATATGCAAGAGATATAATTATACAGCCAAACTGGAAGCTAAGCTGTCTTCACCCAAGACTGGAACAGACAGTCAGGAGGAGAAGGTTAACACTTGCACCACACCTCCAGCCACACAAAGACCTACTAAAACAGCACTGGCAAAAAATACACATAAATACACAAAATCATACTCGGAGGCTCTAAATAAAAACCTGCAAAAGCATCAGAGACCTCCAAAGCAGACACCCAAACAACCTGCACCTCCTGTCACAAACCAGACAACACATAAAACACAAAGTCAGTGTGCCACACAATCACAGCCCTTAAGGCGAAATAACATACCTAACACACTAGTAATAGGTGACTCTATAGTCAGGCACACTGACGTCCCACTCACTAGGCTGGACAAGTGGAAGGTTACTGTTGGAGCCAGAATCCGCCACATAACACAAGCACTCAGGTCACTCCAGAACAAGTACAAATATGACTCTGTCATTGTTCATATTGGTGTGAATGACCTGGGACGTACCTCCCTGTACTACATGAAAAGAGACATGGAAGAGCTCTCTGATCTTGTAGCCCAGGCTGGTATGATCCTGACCCTGAGTAGCATCCTGCCCTCACCAAGAATGATACCTCAGTATAAAGAAAAAATGATCAATTTCAACAATTGGCTAAGCTTCTGGTGTCATTCAAAGGGGATCCAGTGTCTGTCAGCCTGGGATGATATGCTCGACAAGCCACGTTGCTTCGCAAGAGATGGCTTGCACCTGTCAGCCCTAGGCTTTCGAATACTGGCCAAGACTGTTGCTGCCCCCATAGTGCCTTTTTAAGGCAAGGCTCAAAAGCCAAACCCACCTCCGTAAACAGCACAATTAACAAAAAACTGAGGGTTATGCTACTCAACGCCAGGAGCTTAAATCTCAAAATGCACGCGCTTGAAGCACTCCTCAGTATGGAGAACGTCAACATCTGTGCAGTAACTGAAATCTGGTTAAATGCTCCAGAGAGCACCCCAGCTCTACTGGGCTACAACTCATACCACACGTTTCAGCCACAGAACACGGACCAAAATACAAAAGGAGGGGGTGTATCCATATTCATCAAGGATACCTACAACTCCAGGTTAGTGGCGCAGCATGATACCTCTGAGATCATCCATGTGCAACTAACATCGGGCAAATCTGCAGTGCAAATTGTGGCCTGCTACAGATCACCCTCCATGACCCAAGACCACCACTCCACCTTTCTGGAGACACTGGAAAACATGAAGGTGCTACCTAACACCCTGATATTGGGCAATTTCAATTACCCTACCATTCACTGGGAAAACTCCTCGAGTGCAAACTTCCAAGCCCAGCGCTTCCTGGAATTCATCAACTCAAACGCCCTGGATCAGCTGGTAAACTCCCCTACCAGAAGTGAAAACATATTGGAACTGGTCATCACCAATATGGGCGACAGGTGTTCCACACCGGAGTTTAACCTGTCACTGGTTAGATCAGACCATAAACTAATCATTCTGGATGTCCACAACCCCCCACCACCCCCAACAAAGGAAACCACAGTACAAAACTTTTTTAAAGCAAACTTCACCTTAAGACAGAGGTGGCAAGTTTTGCAGCCACCACAGTAAAGGATAACGCTGCCCAAGATGCAGAAACCTTTACAAATGCACTCTATGAGCAGCTACAAGGATGCATGGATTGTGCCATCCCTAGCAAAACCAAG
This sequence comes from Protopterus annectens, assembly GCF_019279795.1. Classification (NCBI taxonomy): domain Eukaryota; kingdom Metazoa; phylum Chordata; order Ceratodontiformes; family Protopteridae; genus Protopterus; species Protopterus annectens. The sequence continues at coordinate 135,164,426 of NC_056741.1, forward strand.
ACTCACTCGTCTAAGAGAAGGAAACCAGTTTGGTGGACCCCTGCCATAAAAAGGCTATACAATAGAAGGAGGAAACTAGTTCAGAAAAAAAGCAAATCCCAAGAAGGAAAGACTTCCCTGATCAGTATCAGTAAGAAACTAAGGTCCCTCATGAAATCTTCTAAGGCTAACTTTGACAGAAGAATAGCCAAGGATTCAAAAGATAACCACAAGCTATGTTAAGAATCTAAGTGGCAACTCACAGATATTCACTGAACTAGTGCAAAATAGCACAAAATATACGGAACCTACTGATATTGCCAACATCCTGGCAGATAGATTCAGTGCAAACTTCACCCTCCTCTCACCTCCAAAAGGGCCCACAACAATACCAGAAAAGTGTAGTGTCCCAAAAATCACAGACGCACAGGTGAAAACAGCCCTTTTAAAAGCCAAAAACACAGCGTCAATGGGACCAGATGGTGTCCCAGGCTGCATCTTGCACGAACTACAGAACAAACTAACCCCCCACCTAAACACGCTGTTCAACCTCAGCCTCTCCACAGGCTATGTGCCCATAGAATGGTGCACAGCAACGGTTATTCCTCTCCACAAAGGAGGGGCCACAACTGACCCTGGTAACTATCCGCCATAAGCCTGACTATCCTGGACCTCAAGGCTATGGAGCGCATCATCATGGAACTCATTAACAAAGACATTGGGAACCTCCAAACACTTGACTTGACCCAGGTCGGCTTTGTTAAGGACAGATCATGCCTACTAAACCTGGTTGACTTCTTTGAGACAGTCACCAAGGCCATAGATGAGGGAAAGGTGGTTCACACAGCCTACCTTGAACTCGCCAAGGCTTTCGATATCATTCCCCACTCAGAAATTACAGAAAAACTCACCAGCCTGAAAATAAACTCCTATGTCATGAGATGGGTTGCCAACTGGCTTACAGACAGAACTCACATGGTAAGAATAGCGGCCTTCAGGTCCGACTGTAAACCAGTCACAAGTGGTGTCCCGCAAGGTTCGGTCCTGAGACCCCTACTGTTCGGCATATACTTCTCAGAAGTACAGGCAAACACAGGAGGACTATGGCTAGCCAAGTTTGCCGATGACTGCAAACTGGGAGCCATAATTGACTCTCCCACTGACACGGACATCCTCCAAAAGGGCCTTACTGAGATGGACACCTGGTGTCAAAGTCATGGCCTCAAGCTAAATGCCAGAAAATGCATAGTCATCCTGTTTGGGAAAAACAAAACACCCACAAATTACCACATAGGTGGCAGCCCCCTTAATACAGAAGAGGTAATAAGAGATCTGGGGAGCCAGGTAGATAGTAATCTCTCCTATGACAATCATATTGCCAAAGTAGTTAGGAAATCCTTCTATGTGGCCCATCTAGTTACTAAAGGGTTCTCATCTAGAAATAAAGAGGTTATAGTGCTCTTCTACTCGTCACTCATTAGACCCATCATAGAGTACAATGCCCCATTTGGGATGTACCTCACAAGACACTTCCAACTGCTGGAAAGACCACAAAAGTACCTCACCAAGAGGATTACTGGCCTCAAACATATGTCCTATGCAGCCCGACTGAAAAAACTCTGGCTGTACTCAGTGGCATATCGCTTACTCAGAGGTGATCTCTGCCTGACTTAGAAAGCCATGTCCAACTCAGAATTGATGAACATGCTCCACCTAAAGAAATCCAAGTCATTGCAAGCCATGTGCTCTTGTGAGCTAAACCTCACCACAACAATAAATAGAACATGCTGGAGGGATAGATTCCTGTCACAGGGACTGCCCATGCTTTGGAACAAAATTCCAAACTACATCAGGCAGAGCCCCTCACTAACACTCTTAAAGAGAAACCTTGATGAGTGGATGGGTAACAGAAAATACACCCCCTGGGATCACTTCATTGGCTCTGCTTGACAGAGGATCAGTTAATTAATCAATGGGGTGGCAAAAGCAGACACATTCTGGCTAGGCTTATAAATGCCCTCGGGCAGATAGCCTAGTACCTACCTATGAACCTATGAGACACAAAGAGATGTAACAGGAGAAATGATACTGGGAAGTAGAGCAAGGAAGGAGAAGTAGTGGGATGGGAAATAGAGAGAGAGATGTACTGGTAGGTTGAAAGTACTAGTAGGAGATTAGTCTGGGTCATTGCAGTTACATAACCAAAGATGCTGAAGATGGGATTTTATGGCTTTTTTGAAGGGGGTGAGGGTAGTTATAGTTGTGATATCAGGGGGGAGGCTGTTCCACTGCTTAGCAACAGAGTTACTGTAGAGGAAAGTGCCGGTGAAGTTATTGGTTTTTGTTACCTCTAGTAGGAGTTTCTGATTTGAATGTAGAATTCTAGGGTGAAGTAGGTTTTGTAGAACAGGGATTTTGTCAGGGCAGTGAAGAAGTTTGTGGGCTTTTAGAGAAGTGCAGTGATGTGTTCAATGGGGCAAATTTGGCAATTTTATTATAGCAGGTTTGAAGCATGGCAAGGTCTGATTTTCTGAGATTGGTGAATATAAGTGATGCATATAAGTGTGCAGAAATAAGGTGGGTAAGTGCAATGGTGGCTGGAGTGGAGTCAGTTAGGAACTGTTTGTTCCTGTATAGCATGGCAAGTTTTTTATGCACTTTTTTGTGGTGGTGGATATATGTATGTCAAACTTCAATTGGCTATACTCCAAGTAGTTTTGTGTGAGTGACTAGTGATATGATTGTGTTGTTACTGGAGGTAATGTTAAAGTTAATAGTATGGGAGGAGTGTTGTGTGGGTGGGAAAATAATAAGCTGAATCCTATTGGGGTTTAGTATTAGTTGTGAATCTGAGAGCCAATGCTCAACAGCAAGAAAAGAGGATTATGTTTGGTGGTGGAGGGTCTCAGGTGAGGGAGAGGCACAGATGTGAGTGGAATCATCTGCATACTGTATAATGGAGGCATGGAGTGTGGCTGTGTGTAGTTTGTTGGTAAAGATAGAAAACAGTAGTGGCCCAAGGATTGAACCTTGTGGGACCCCTAGTGAGACTGGTAGTAGTGAGGAGAGTTCCTGTTGCCATCTTACTGCCTGTTGTCTGCCTGTTAGATAATTTTTGAACCAGGAAGTGGTAGATGTGCTCAGTTGTAAATCTTCTATTTCACTTTAAATGTATTTGTTTCTCTTTTAAAACAGGTTTAAGGGTAACCATTTCATTGATACCGGGGGGGGGCAGTCTGCCTGCAACTGTAAAATCCATTCATATTCTTTACGTTCAAGTTTATTGTTTAAATCACCTCCTTAAAATACCCCAATTGTCCATAATTATTTTCCTTACACAATCACTGCATCTACTAAAAGTAGTAGGGTAACAAAGTATGTTACCCCTACTTAATATATCATTTGGTCTAGCTAATGTTCCACTGCCACTAAAATAAAGTTGAATTGGAGTGTCTCTCTTTAACATGACTTCATTCTTTATGTTATTCATTAAATCTTGATCATAACCTCTATTCTTAAACTCATTAGTTACTTCTTCCATCTGTTCAAGGTATTTATCCATATGTGTATTCAAGCTACATGTACATAAATACTGTCCCCTAATAATCCCTTTAAATACATGTGGGGAATGCATGCTTGTATAATATAAGTATTTATTCTTGTGGACAGTCTTCTTATAGACAGATATCTGTATATTTTTTTTCCCATCAAATAACAAATCTACATCTAGAAATTGGATGTTAGAAGGTGAAGTGGGCATAGATAAGTGCAGAACATTGGTAGTATTATTCAAAAATTCCACAAATTCAGCCAGCTCTCCATGATCACCTTCCCAAATTTTTTTTGTGTTTAAATGCATTATTTAACTGTTGTAGTCTACACACTCTAGTGTGCTAGCCGTTTCTGTGCTTTAAAAGTGTTTATTTCACTTAATTTGCCTTAATTTCTAAAAAAAGCAAAAAAAAAATAATTACTTGTTTCCCGCCTTTCTGAAGCTAGAAAAGTCTGGTTTGCAGATTCTTGCTCAATTCTGGGCTGTGTAATAGTTCCTGTGCTGCCCAGACCTTATTAGGATAGAAGGAAGTTTCTCAGTTCACCAGTGAGAGTGGGGAGCTTTGAGCAGCCTATCTGTCCCTAGAGGAGTGGTTTCAGCTCAGACGTTGTAGTCTATTGGCCATTTTGTGCTAATTTCTATCCCTTTCATCTTTCTGTTATAAAAACCGCATTTGCATGGTTTTGTGCACCAGGCATTGCCAGTTAGCTAGGGTTAAACTATTCCCCAGCACCAGAAAGTCCGCTCTTCATTTTTTCCCTTACAACCCGTCAGTTTTTCACCTTAAGCACTCAAACAAGCTTTTTCATAGCTTATCACTTGCTCGGAACTCACAGCAAGCACTAATAAACCCTAGCACTCAACCTCCACATTAACTGAAGGAATCAGTCTCTGTACTCTCCCCACCAGCAGGACAAAGAAACAGTTTTTTCTACCTATTCTGGCATGTCCAAGGGTCAGCTCCCAGTGTACTCTGCAGACCACCTGGTGAATCTGGGCATCTTGAGGCAGTGTTACAACTGCCTCATGTACACAGGCAACACTCTCCTCCTACCACCAAACACTAAAAACTGTGAGAGATGCACTTATACCGCCAAGCTAGAGGCAAAGTTCTCTGCAACTAAGACTGGAGAGGAGAAGGTAATAAATTGCAACACTACACTTGCTTCACATAGACCCATTAAACCTGCACGTGCAAAACCCACACATAGAAACACAAAGACATATGTGTAGGCTCTGAATAAAAACCTGATAAAGCAACAGGGACCTCCAAAGTAGACACACAAGCAACTTACACCCATAAGCACACACCAAGCAACACATAACCCACAAAATCATTGTGCCACACAACCACAGCCCTTAAGGCAAAACAACATACCAAACACACTAGTAATAGGTGACTCAATAGTCAGGCACACTGATGTCCCACTCACCAGACTGGACAAAGAGAAGGTTACTGTTAGCTGCTTGTCTGGTACCAGAATCCGCCACATAACACAGGCACCCAGGTCACTCCAGAACAAGTACAAGTATGACTCTGCCATTGTCCATGTTGGTATGAACGACTTGAGACGTACTTCCCTGGACTACATGAAAAGAGACATGAAAGCTCTTGGATCATGTAGCTCAGGCATTTATGACCCTAGCCCTCAATAGCATCCTGCCCTCACCAAGAATGATACCACAGTACAAAGAAAAAATGATCAACTTCAACAATTGGTTAAGCTTCTGGTGTCATTCAAAGGGTATCCAGTATCTGTCTGCCTGGGATGACATGCTCAACAAGCCACGATGCTTCACCAGAGACGGCTTGCACCTGTCACCCCTGGGATTCCAGATACTGGCCAAGGCACTCGTCCCTATAGTGCTTTTAGGCAATGTTCAAAGGACAAACCTACCACTGTAAAAAGTACAAATCAACAAAAACTAAGGGTAATGCTGCTCAGTGCTAGAAGTTTAAACCTCAAAATGCACTCTCTCGAGGCACTCCTCAAAATGGAGAACATTGATATCTGTGCAGTAACTGAGACCTGGTTCAAGGCTTCAGAGAGCACCCCAGTACTACCAGGCTCCAATTGGTACCACACCTTTTGGCCATAAAACCAAGACCGAAACAACAAGGGCAGAGGTGTATCCATATTCATCAAGGATAACCATACCTCCACGCTAGTTGCACAGCATGATGTCACGAGATCATTAATGTGCAACTAACCCTGGGAAAAACTGGGTTCCAAATCATAGCTTGCTACAGATCACCCACCATGGCCCAGGACCCCCACTCCTTATTCCTGGAGACATTGGAGAACATGAGAGTCCTACCAAACACCGTAATATTGGGCAATTTCAACTACCCAACATCAATTGGGAAAACTACTCATGTACAAATTCCTTTGTACAACAATTCCTAGAATTCATAAACTGTAATGCCCTGGATCAACTTATCAACACCCCCACTAGGGGCAACAATGTACTGGACATGTTCATTACCAACATGGGCGACCGGTGCTCCATACCAGTGGTCAACTCCTTGTTGGGCAGGTCAGACCATAAACTAATCGCCCTAGATATCCACATCCCGCCACCACCCCCACTCAAGGAAACCACCGTAAAAAACTTTTTCAAAGCAAACTTCATGCTGCTCAAGACAGAAGTGGCAAAGTTCTCAACACCCCCTGCTTAAGGACATTATGGTCACGGTCGTGGAGTCCTACACAAAGGCACTCTACAAACACCTACATGAGTGCATGGATCATGTTATCCCAAACAAAACCAAGACCCACTCCTCCAAAAAAAGGAAACCTATCTGGTGGACCCCTGCTATAAACAAACTCTACAGCAAGAGGAGGAACTATTACAAAAAAAGGTAAAATCCCATAAATGGAGGATCTCCCTGACCAACCTCAGCAAAAAACTGAGATCCCTCATAAAATCCTCCAAGGCAAGTTTCGAAAGAAAAATTGCTACGGATTCCAAAGATAACCACAAAGCATTCTTCAGCTATGTCAATAATCTAAATGGCAATGCTCAGATCTGCTCTGAGCTACAGCAAAATGGCACTAAATATACAGAACCAACTGATATTGACAACATCTTGGCAGATAGGTTCAGTGCAAACTTTACCCCCTCTCACCCCCCCCAAGGTCCCATAACTATACCAGAAGAATGTAGAGCCCCTGTAATCACAGACACGCAGGTAAAAATGGCACTTTCCAAAGCCAAAAACACAGCATCCATGGGATCAGACAGCATCCCAAGCTGCGTCTTACACAGACTCCAAAATGAACTAGCCCCCCCACCTAAACACCACGTTCACCACAGGCTATGTGCCCATAGAGTGGCACACAGCAACAGTTATCCCACTCCACAAGGGAGGAACAAACACTGACCCCTGGAACTACAGCCGCATTAGTCTGACAAGCCTGGTCTGCAAGGCCATGGAGCGTATCATTATGGAACTCATTAACAAAGACATTGGAAATCTCCAGACACTGGACCCTACCCAATTTGGATTTGTAAAGAGTAGATCATGTCTCCTAAATGTTGTAGACTTCTTTGAGACAGTCACCAAAGCCATAGATGAGGGGAAGGTGGTCCACACAGCTTACCTAGACCTCACAAAGGCCTTTGATACAATTCCTCATTCAGGAATTATAGAAAAACTCACAGACCTAAACATAAATCCCTATGTCACGAGATGGGTTGCCAACTGGCTCACTGACAGAAGCCACACAGTGAGAGTTACAGACTCTAGGTCCAACTCCAAACCAGTGAGAAGTGGAGTACCTCAGGGCTCAGTCTTGGGATCCCTCCTATTCAGTATCTACTTTTCTGAAGTGCAAGCAAACACAAAGGGTCTGTGGCTGACCAAGTTTGCAGATAATTGCAAACTGGGTGCCATAATTGATATTCCTAAAGATGTAGATATCCTCCAAAAGGGTCTTGCTGAAATGGAGACCTGGTGCCAAAACCATGGCCTCAAACTAAACGCCAAAAAGTGCATTGTCATCCCCTTTGGGAAAAACCAAGTACCCATGAACTACCACATAGGTGGCAGTTCACTAAACACAGAGAATGTGATAAGAGACCTCAGGACCCAGGTGGATAGTAATCTCTCCTTCGATAATCACATAGCCAAAGTGGTTAGAAAATCCTTCTATGTGGCCCACCTAATCACTAAAGGGTTTGCATCAAGGAAAATGGAAGTCATTGTCCCCATCTATTCATCACTCATTAGACCCATTGAGTACAACACCCCTTTCGGGATGTACCTTACAAGACACCTTTAACAGCTGGAGAGACCACAAAAGTACCTCACCAAGAGGATAACGGGCCTTAAACAGATTCCCTATTCCGCCAGACTTAAGAAGCTCCAGCTGTACTCGGTCGCATACCACCTACTCAGAGATGATCTCTGCCTGACATACAAGGCTATGCCAAACCCTGAATTGCTGGACATGCTCCACTTAAAGAAATCCCAATCTCCCAGAGCTACATGCTCTAGGGACCTAAACCTCTCCACAACAATAAACAGAACTTGCTGGAGGGACAGGTTCCTGACCCAGAGACTTCCCATGCTCTGGAACAACGTATCCATATAGTTAGGCAGAGCTCCTCATTATCACTCTTCAAAAGAAACCTTGATGAGTGGATGGGAAACAGGAAATTTACCCCGGGGATCACTTCTGTGGCCCTACTAGACAGAGGCACAGGAAGCTAACCTACATGGGTGGCAAATGCCAAATACATTTGTTGGCTAGGCTTAATTATGCCCACGGGCCAATAGCCTAGTAGCTACCTATGAACCTATAAATAAAGGAGACATCATCCATGGAATGTTTTAAAAAAAGGAACCTTTTTGCAAAAGTGTAGTGGACCATTATATATAAATTCTGTCTCCCACTTTTCTAATACCAAATTCACATAGGCATTGGCAGTGGGAGTACCCATTGATGGTGTAAGGAAAATAATTATGGACATTTGGGGTATTTTAAGGACCCTACCTAAACTATGAGGTATTGTAGATTTTAGAACTAGATTCACTTTTCATAATTGCTTGAAATTGAAACATGTTATATTATAAAGATATCAAATGTAACATTGAAACTATACAATTTTTAAAGAATGGTACTTTCCCTGCCATAACTGCAGTTGCTGCATCCTTATTAATAGTATGTATAACCTTATACACCCCACTACTAACAAGATTTAAACATTCTAATGCTTTGCAATATGTAATTCATAATATAGTTTACTTGGCAACGTGCAAAGTATGTCCAAGTATCTATGTTGGAAAATCCACAAGACGCCTCAAAGGCAGAATAATAGAATATAGATCAGATATTAGAAGGGAAAATACAATGAATGCACTTGCCAAACATGTCTCTGAAAGTGGTTTGAAACATATGTTTACTTTGCGAGCCATTTATAATCTCGAAGTACTGAAATGTTGAATTTCAGTATCTCAAGACTATAAACCTGAATGTTTAAAATAGCGAAAGTTCATAATCGTGAATTTGAATATCTCGAATTCGCAGTTATGACCTTAGGCTACGTGATATCTGGGATTGTGTGTTTATGGTGCGTGGTCCCGTGTGTGGATCTAGGGGTTTTGTCAGGTAAGTGAGTGTTTTGTAAGGGATTTGATATGAGGTTAGAGTGTGCTGATATGTTTGATGCGTGTGTGAGGGACTGGAGAATGTGCATTTGTGAGTTTGCTTTTGTTTCGTGTTTGTGCGATCTCGGAGTTAGTATATATAAGTAGGGAGGGGGTGGGAGGCACATCCCCCCACATGGGGGAGTGCAGGGGGTGTATGAGTTGTGTATGTGTGTAGTTTTTGTTTGCTGGTGTGATGTGGAAGTTGTGGTGTATGTATGGTATAGTGTATGCGGTTTGTTTGGTGTTTTGAATTTTGCAGTTTTGGGCTCAGGGTTTTGTAGTTTCGGTGTTTTAAGTGTTCAGTTTCATAGTTTCGAGATACTGAAATTTGATGTTTCAGTATTTTGAGACTATGAAGTGAATCCGTTTACTTTAGAGTAATAACTACCATTCATAAGAACATAAGGGGAGGTGATTTAAACAATAAACTTGAACTTAAAGAATATGAATGGATTTTACAGTTGCAGGCAGACTGTGCCTCTGGTATGAATCAGACAGTTACCCTTAAAACTGTTTTAAAACAAAAACAAATGCATTTAAAGTGATATATATATATATATATATATATATATATATATATATATATATATATATATATATATATATATATACACATATATATATACATATATATATATATATATATATATATATATATATATATATATATATATATATATATATAGGTTTACTATCATTTGTTTGAATGGCAAAACATTTGCTGTTCAAAACAATGAAAAATAAAACTGAAAATAAACTGTTCGAACAGTCACAATGCAGACACAAATGTTCGACACATTTGAGTCGACATTGTCACCGAAACCATCACATGATAGCTGTATAGGAGCTGATGTAAATCAGACTCCTATATGACATATCACATTTTGTCAGGAGTGCAAGCCCCCCTGCACCCCCCACTACTAATATATTCTGACTCTGAGATCGCACTACAGTGGGGATATAGATGAATTTCCAATCCCCACTGTACCACGATCTCCATGCAGATAGTCAAATACACTTATATGAATGCAGTAGTGCATTCACTTAAGTGTATTCGACTATCCCATCCACTTTCCTTTTGTGTACAACATTCTGATTTTCAGCAGGAATGTCGTTCGCACAAACAATAGTAAACCTATATATATATATATATATATATATATATATATATATATATATATATATATATATAAAATGTGTGTGTGTGTGTGTGTGTGTGTGTGTGTGTGTGTGGATCTAGAACTCTCCATCAAACACACATTTCACCGAAATGTAAAACAATGTATTAAAAATGCACATTCACTAAAACAAACCCCCAAATTATTAAAAAAATAAAAGACTACTCATGTTTATGCAGGGGTGCAAGCCTCCTTGCACCCCTACACCCCCCTACTTTAATATTCTCACTCTGAGATTGTACTACAGTGGAGGAAAGGGAATATTCCCTTAGCCCCACTGTACCGCGATCTAAGTGATCTAAGCAACAGTTTGTTTAGTTGTGCAGTATACACCACATGTTGATGTACAACTAAACATACATGCTTACTTAGCTTCTGTCAAAAGTGCATTTTCAATAAAATGCACTTTCACGAATTTGAACTCGCCCATTTATATATATATATATATATATATATATATATATATATATATATATATATATTTTTTTTTTTGTATGTGCATATTTTAAGCAAATGTTAAATGCATAATGGTTGAAACTGGGCGATGATTATAGATGTTTTTAAGGGAAAAAAATCCACTTAATTTTAATCTTTCTTTATACAAGCTGTATTATTGTTAATCACTCAATTATTTTTATTGGCTGTGCTTAATAGGATTATATACTTAAGTGTGGCTTAATTGTCTGATTTTATCTTGCACTGATGAAGGTTTTTGTGAACCTGAATGCTTTGCTTTTCCTCATTAAATTTATGTAGTGCATTGCTGTGTTTTTTTTTTCTGTATTGATTGTAGAAATGTAATGTGATAGTTATAGGGAGCAAGGAGTAGGACAGTTTAAGAGAAAGTCTTAGGTGGTACGTTAGAGTGGGCATTGTTACTGGGAATAATTCTACTCATATTTTTTATCCCACTTAACTCTTGCTATCTTCCTCTCCTCGATAAATTTCTTCAACTCGTTATTAATTATTGCCCACAACTTCTCTGATGGTTGATACAAATATGGCTGACCTGTGTATATCAATAAAGAGACTAAAAACATTTTTTACTTCTTGTGTCTTACTATCCATATCCATAAAAAAAAGATTCCAACTCTTCAATTTTTCTATTACCTTTTCTTTAGTTTCCTGTCACATATCCTTAGCTACCATAATAGAAGCCTTTTTATTCCATACTCCTAAATATTTAATCTCATCACGTCTCCATAAATAGGGATATTGGGGAACCTATCAGTTCCATGAAAGTACACTTACACCCGATCCCAGATCACCGAGACCACATCGCCGAAACAGCAGATCCCCGACAATAGTAAGTATGAGTAGCGCAGAATGGGGTGTATTCCCTTTCATCAATGTAGTGCGATCTCGAAGTTGGTATATTTAAGTAAGGGGGGTGTGGGGGATGCATCCCCCCACATGGGGAGGTGCAGGAGGCTTGCCCCCCTACTGTAGACATGTTATTGTGTGTATGTTGTGTGTTATTGCAGAAACAGGAATACTTCCCTTTCCAAGCTACTTATACTCATATTGTCGGGGATCTGCTGTGTCGGTGATGTGGTCTCGGTGATCTGGACATCTGTTAAGTGTTGTTTTGTTGATCTGATAGGAATCCAGATATTGCTGAACCAATTTCTGTGAGGGTATATCATTTATGGCTACAGCCTTTGTTTTATTTTCATTAATTTTGTAGCCCAAAAAAACATGATACTGTCTCAAAATATTCCACAACACTTAGATGCCCCTTTCTGTAATCATCAGGTACAAAATAATATCATCTTCAAAGAAAGCCAACATTTCTTGATTACACTTTTATCCTTGCATTTCTGAGTCCCTTATTTTCTTTGCCAATGGCTCTAAATATAAAGCAAATAACAAAGGAGAAAGAGGACACCTCTGCCTCATTCCTCTGTTCAAATGCATCAAAGAGGAACCCTACCACTCTAATTCTTGCCACTGATTCTTCATATATCCTGATTAACCATATTATTGTATCAGGGAATGCAAATTTTTCCATTGCTCTACTCCTAAAATTCCTGACTGCTCTGTCTGATTCTTTCTCAGCATCAAGACTCACCTAGAATAGCAATATTTCCTTAACTTCTGCTTCCCTCTGGATCATCATTTTTCTATTAATGTTGTCGTATGTTTGCCTTCCCTCCACAAAACCACATTGATCCATATCTACCAATTGTGGTAAAACTTTTGCCATTCTTTTAGCTAATATAGACATAAACACTTTACAGTCATGGTACACTGAAATGGATCTATATGAAGCTGGATTTAATGGGTCTTTACCATGTTTAGGTACTATATCCATCAATGTTTTCTTCCATTGTTTTTGTGCTTCCCATCCTTTTACAATACTGTTAAATAAAATCTTCCAGACCTTTTTCATTTTTTTCTCTCCTAACTTCCGCAGGAATGCCACCTGATCCTATACATTTTCCTGAAGAATGATTATACATCAGAATATTTATCTCATCTGTTCCTATCTTAATTATTAGTTGTTATGCCTCATCTTCTTCTGTCCTTGGCATAATTAAGTTTTCCATAAATATTTCCATGTATGCTCTTTCTTTATTTCTACATTTCTCTGTTTTATACAAATCTTCATAACATTTCTGAAATATGCCATTATTTTTTCTTTAATAGTCTAGATTTCTACCTCTTCTTGTTCTGCGAGATTCTACTTATTCTGTAATGCTTTAATATTTGTCAGCCCCTATAAGTAATCTCAAATATCTCTTAACCATAACACTCTCTCCCTCTCTTTTTTTTATTTCTATCCTATATTTAATCTCCATTTTCATTTTATCCCATGCACTAGCTATAACTTCTGAAGATACTTCTATCTTCAATAATTTTCACTAGTCATTCCTTAAATCCCTCTCTTTTTAACAAGTAGGTGAGGATGCAACAGTGTCTCATTTTTACTTCATTACTCTGTAATTTTATTTATTTTTATTGGTGCATGGCCTGCAATAGTTATTAAACGCATGTCAAAGTTTTCAATCAGATGTACATGTTCTCATGACATATAATTTCTGTCAAGTCTCATCCAGTTATTGTACCTTGGGGAATAATATGTAAATTCTATTAGATCTCCTACTACTTAATTTACAACTTGCATTTGAAATATTTTCTCAACTTTCTTTATAAATCTAACCTCTTTTGTTATAGTTTTACATCTAGGTTCCCTCTGATAATTCTCACTATTGCAAATGAAGTTCCTGTTCTAACCTAAAAGCAATATTCCTCGCCGAAAGATAATTATTTCTCCCAAAATTTTCATAAGCTCCATATTAGCAGTTTTGGGTGAAATATAAATACTATGACTATCTTTAAATAAAACTAAATTGTATACTGTTCTAGTAAGTGTATTAAAATATTAAGGCTGCTAGAGAGGCTGCTATCTTTTATTCACTTCCCATAATTTCAAACTTTATTTTTCACTGAATTGCTTGCCATTCTACCTTTAAACTTTGTATTTTTCTCAGCAAAGAGTGCTCAGTACTCTCAGGATTAATTCCTGGCATATATAGACAGTTTGACTCCATGTAAAATTAGTCAGTAATGAATCTTTGCAAATTTCAGTCAGTACAGAATACACAATTGCCTTAGCAGCATACTTTGTGACTCCCACTGAATATTTAATAATGGAAAAAAACAATATCTTTGCAGATGCGGGAAGCTTGGTATTTTTTATGTTTTTCATCATTTCTGTCTTATTTTTCAAGCCTACTACTTACAAAAACACTTGTTTATAGCTTATGCCAAAGGTATTAGTCTAGACACTCACCCTTTTAATAATAAGAGAAAATATATTAATTCTACATATAACAGTGCACTTTTACACCCACCGCAAACAACAGCCCAAGATCAGAGCATACTAATATTAAACACTCAACAACCAGCAAACAAACTATAAAAATAAGAAACAATGAAGCCAGTAGATCCAAAATATTTAATAAAAGAAACCTTTTCACTTCTCTAGCTCCTCGGACATAAAGCCTTTGATTGCATCTTTTGCCCCATTTATGTCAATTTATTTGTGGGCTTATTTGAGGTGGAATATCTTTATACAATGTCATAAAGTACTATCATTTTATAGATGCTTGCATTTTTTTTTTTATGTGAAGGAGGGTGAACTTTAGTAGAGTCTTTTATTAGAGAACTACATGAATAGGTTTGGTTTATCCTTTGATGGGCTACAATGTAGAGAAAATGTATTTTTTAGATATGGAACTGAGGGATGAAGATGGAGGGTTAATTATGACTGGAATTCACAGGAAATGTGATAATATTTATTATATGGATGGTAGAAGCTGTCATCCCCCCATTTGGTTAAAGCTTTGCCTTACAATGAGCTGCTACACATTGGCAGGTTGTGTAATGATAAAGACAATACTACTCAAGAGTTAATTAAAACTTGTGAGATGCTTAGACAAAGGGGATATGAAGGACATTTATTCAGACAGACATAATTCATTTAAATCAACATTATCTTCCCCTAGCACCCAATAGAAATGTTGGTAGATTGTTAAAAAAAGTAAGGCGTAAGGATAATGAATTAGCTCAAAAAGTGTTTTTTTGTGATTACTTATAATTTATTTGCTGATAACGTGGTGGAGATTATTATGTTCTATTGGAAAGATGTTATTACAAGATAAAAATCTTCATGAAATTCTGTCTCATAGACCTATAGTTTCTTTTAAGAGAGGCAGAAGTGTTGGAGACATGATTGCACATGCTCAGTTTTTACCCCAATACAGCCATTAGGTGTACAACTTTTTCATTTTGGGCTGAAACCATGTGGAGAGTGTTCAGTTTGTAAAGTCACTCTATCAACTTTTCATTTTAAAAATAATAAGGCATCCAATTCATGTGATATTTTTAGTTGTGATACAGAAGTTGTTTATGTATTAAAATACGAATGCAATTTGTTCTATGTGGATGAAACTAAATGGAGTTTCAGAATTAGATTTCAAGAACATTTTAGAGACATTCAAAATAAGAAGAAAGCCCTTTAGCATTGCATTTTGATATATGTTATTATGGTAACAGTAGTGGTTTAAGAGGTACTATTTTAGAGAGGATGCAAATTTCTCCAGGTATGTCTTTAAAAAGTAGATTGCTTTATAAGAAGCAGTTTTTATTTTAAAATTTGGAACATTGCTCCTTAACGGTCTTAATAAGGAATTGAACTGGAAATTGCTATTGTAATTGTGTTCAATTGTGTTAATTGTTGTTGATTGGTATAAAAACATGCATTGTGGGTATATTTTTTTAACTCTATCAAAGGCTTTATGTCTGAGGCACTACAGGAGTGAAAACGTTTCTTTTATTAAATATTTTGGATCTATTGGCGTCATTGTTTCTTATCATACTAATATTAAACTTGCTTTGGTCCTGCCTTTCTTCTCTTGTTATACTATAAGCCCGTATTTCTTATAACTAAAAAAGTATTTTAAAAGTACTTTAGCATCTTTAACACATACAGCAGTCAATAAAGAGACTCCTCCTAATTGCTTTGTCATATATAACACTCAGGTTATATCATTTAATGTTTTATGCAAATACTAATAAGAACAAAAAATTATTTTACTTATAGTCACTTTTTCCCTTTTAGTGTTGTTGTAAACAGTAATGACATAAAATGAGGTATATGCTTTACAGTCCACCCATAAATATTTTGAGGTCAACAAAAATGTAGTCGTTCTCAAGCACTTTCTTGCAAAGCTGTATTTCTCAAATATGTTTGATGCTTTATAGTCTCCTATTGAGTTACTACTTTCAGTGTTGCTGGCATACCTCCCAACCACCCCAAATTACAAATTTTTTGCAGAGTTTTGGGGTCCAAACAATGGGGTGCCATGATTCCAGAGTGGCACCCCTTAATTTCCAAATTTCCCGGCTGATAATGTATTTGTTCTGGCTTTCAGAACTGATGTCATCATGTGCGCAATGATGTCAGCTCCATGAAACAACCTGCCAGCCTGTCGGAATTGAGCTAGCTGCCTAGCTAGCTCATGCATAAGTCCAGGTGGGAACGTTATACTGAGGAGGTATCTTCTGCCCATACAAGTCCAGAGACACAGGAAGGTATGTTATGATGCTGCGAGGTATCTGAAATTCTGGGAGTTAGGAGACACAGGAAGGTACATTATGTTGCAAGTCTGGGTGCAATGCGAAAACTGTTGTGCCCAATGTGTTTACTGGCTGCTCTAATCCAGCATTCAACTGACCGTTGCTCAAGATATTGTGCCTGTATTTTTCTACTTGCTTAAGTTACAAGTCCGTGTTTATTGCTGGGACACAGTGTCATTTAGGTTTAGAGTGTTCTAATTCAATCTTCTCACTCGCTGCAAGTTTGTTCTTTGTGCCTGTATATTTTTGCTTGCTTATAAAAATGTGTTTATACAGTACCATTTAGATTTAGTGTGCTCAAGATGTGCCTGTATTTTTTTACTTGCTTATAAGTCCATGTTTAATTTATCATGATCACAACATTCAATTCAAGATGTTGTACAGGTATGTTTTACTTGCTTATAAGTCCATGTTTATTGCTAAGACACAATGTCATTTAAATAATTCAATCTGCTCACTCTCTGCAAGTATTTTCTTTGACTGCAGAATTGCTTTGCATTTAGGGGTGTGTGTGCTCAAGATACTGTGCCTGTATTTTTACATGCTTATAAGTCTGTGTTAGACTGTTCTAATTCAGTCTGCTTACTTGGTGTGTGTGTGTGTGTGTGTGTGTGTGTGTGTGTGTGTGTGTGTGTGTGTGTGTGTGTGTGTGTGTGTGTGTGTGTGTGTGTGTGTGTGTGTGTGTGTGTGTGTGTGTGTGTGTGTGTGTGTGTGTGTTTTATTCAGTAAAAAGCTTGCACACATAGCTATCAAGTCTGTTCCTGATTTTGACTCAAATTTATTTCTCTCCTTTTTAATCCCCTCTAAAATTGTTGACTTTTGGAGAATATGTGACTTACACTTAATAAATAGTGACACTAATTAGAGTTATAAACTTATTTTACTTCAGAAGCTGAATATTAATTCATTTTGGGAACATGGGTGTAATTCTTGGCTAGGCTTATAAGGGTCTCAAGTGCCAAAAATGATGCTATCATCTGCTAAAATGGGGTGAGGATTTTTTGTTTGTGCTCCAAATGTCTGCTACAACCACAACAATTTGTATGCATACATCTTAAGTCTCAATCTCTCAGATCAAGAAATCTAGACCAACAAAGTCAACAATAATGGTGGGACAAAAGCCCAAAAATAGGGAGGGAGTCGAGGGGACAGATTTTTAATATTGCTCCTGTAATCTGAGATAGTTGCTAGAATAACAGGTTTTGCATTATTATGTATTTTCTGATAGATATGAAGTCTGAAATTCAAATGTCTACCAATTATTTATTATTATTTGGTGACTTTAATCTTTATGGTGATAGCCCACAATTCCATTGGACTGGGTGGGGTTACATAATCATGTATACAAATTTTATGTTAATCAGTATACAGATTTGCTATCTATTTTTCATGGGCCTTTGTCCATATTTTTGATGTTTCCAGGTTGAGAGATATTGCTGGCCAACTTCCTGTTGACCTGCATCTACCAACAGCAGACTCTAGTCAAGTCCAAGGTACTCCTGTTCTTCTAGTCAACTCTTTTGCTTTTATCTGGCTCTCAAATTTTTGCATTGGGAATGTTGGGAAAGATTTCATTGGCAAAGTCTCTCTATGAGTTTTATTGTTGTAGGAATGGTAAGCAAAGTTCCCTTCTGTTTGCTGGCTCACTTTTTGTGGGATATATATATATATATATATATATATATATATATATATATATATATGTGTGTGTGTGTGTGTGTGTGTGTGTGTGTGTGTGTGTGTGTGTGTGTGTGTATTTTTTTTCTCCTTAGCTTGTCCTGCATCAATAAATGACCTTCATCCCATGGAAGAATATTCTGAAGACAGATGGATACTTGGATGTTACACTTGCTTCTCAATATTTCCTGATTGCTGAGATAAATTTGCTTTTGTTCTGCCTGGTGTACATTGAACAATCGTTTTTGACAAATACTTTGCTTTCTCCAGTTTTTAATACTTTTCCCTTCTGCCATAGTGTTGTCATTACCAGTTCTTTCTCCTGATATAATTACATCTTTACTAATACAGGTCTTGGCTGCTTTCTCATGGCCTTGTTTGGAGCATACACTCAATGTGCCTTTTCAGTTAACAAATCACCCTGTGGAATATCAGTCCAGTTCCTTATTTCTACTTTCATAAAATTAATGTAGTATGTTGCTTCCAGTTTCTCTGGTACAACAGAAAATCTTAGGTTTTCTCTGTGTGCTCTGTTTTCTAACTATACCATTTTTTGAAACAACTCTTCTGGAGAAATTTTATACTCATACATCCTTTTCTTCACTTAAGCCTCTGATTTTTGCAGTTTTATCATTTCATCTGAATAATTAGTTAAAGTTTATTTTATTTTTTCCACCCTTTTGCTATTTGAGTTGATCTACACCTACAGTGTTTCATTTATTTTAATCACCTCTGAGTACACTTATTTTCTTTTACCTCTAAATTACTGGAAGGTATCTCTTTTATCAATAGCTGCAGGATTCTTCTAAGCCTGTGTTTTGTCTTCACATTTTCTGGATGATTTTCTTTCAGGTTTTCTAAATGTCTTTTTTGCTGGCATTCAAGCAGTGTACTTAATAGCTAGTAACTGAATTTTAGTCAAGCTGACACTGTTACTACCTCTTATTTCTCATTTTCTTTTTTTACACTGTGAAAACTGAAATTTAGTTGTCGATCAGTGAGCAGCCATCTTGAAAGTCCTCTCATTATGCTAATCATTGAGCATAATTCTCCCCTTTTTTGCATGCATCTGTCCAGACACATGCAATAACTGGAACAGCCACTGAGATATGTTACTAAAAGTACAGAAAGTCTAAACAATCTGTCCTACATGGACCAACTGAAAGCCCTGTCACTATATTTGGTATACTACAGACAGCTAAAAGGTGACCTGTGTCTGGTATATGAGGTATCATCTGAATCAATTCTGATGGACCTAAGCAGTCAAATAGCATCAGAAATACTTGGACCTGGGATCTAAGCCTCCTCATCAATATTAACAGATTTTGAAGGGACAGGTATATCTCGTAATGGAAGCCAGCTCTGGAACAGACTTCCCACCTATGTAAAACAAAGCTCATCCCTGTCCATATTCAATTGCCGGTTAAATCTTTGGATATGTAACAGAAAATTTACCACAAGGCTGGCCCCTGTACTACTAATAGACAAAAGCAGCTCCTGAATGCTTTATCCCATGCATGGACCCCTCAAATTATCTATGGTATGATCCCATTTATTATTACTAGGGATAATATGTAATTATTGACCGTGGGATAGGTGAGGCCAATCTAAAACCAAATGCAATATGCTAATTCAAGCACCAAAAGGGAAATTGGCTAGATTTAAAATGGTCTGCAAGGACAACTAGCCAAGAACTTAGCTATGAACTTATAATTGGGACCAACATCAAAAGCCTCTGAGTTACTGCAGATCCTTTGGATACAGGGGGTGAGAAAGGGTCAAGCCTAGATTTCAGATGGAGAATATCTTCTGCTTCTACTAATGTGTCTTCTAAGAAGAGTTTTTTGGAACCAGAGATGACAGCGATTACTGTACCAGAAGGGTTGTGGGAATTCATTGTTACTGAAACTAGAGCAGCTATATAGTCAGCATGAATATATGAACATTCAGATTTATCTTGTCTGATGGGTGAGACAGCTATGTCTTTTTCTTAAGAAGATTTTCATGGCAGAGAGGTTCAAAAGAGGAAATAGTGGAAAAATCAGAGCCACATCTATCTGGGACAAAATACGGTTATTCAAATTACCTTGGCCTTGTGCAATCTGGCTTTCTGAATGAAATTCACCATTGGAGATAATTGAGAAAAAGTAGAAAAAATGTATGGAACACTGGAAGGGAGCAATTTACTCTGGACAATTAGCTCCGAGGATTATGTCTATATGTTGTTAGGAAGCTGCTTGCTGTAGATCAGGACTTTATTCACTCAGATTCTCTTCACCTGCTGTGTTACACTGAGCAAGTCATGTAACCAGACAATAATTTGGAGCAATTGGGAAAAACTGGGCTAAGTATCTCAATGACCATCAAGTTAGCATGTCCAGTAACTACCTATGAATCTATGAACAATAACACTGACAGGAAAGGGAGGATCAGCACATTCAGACCACTGAACTCTCAGGATCCATTACAACACACTTATGTGAAACCTATTTTATTTTCCGTGATTTTATGTGACAGAAATCATTGTATAACAAAACTATATATTGACCACTCTGAAGGAGGTATGGGCCACCTCAAAACTGACTACATGTATAGATCTGCAATCTGTATACGTATCTGCTAGCTTCATCAGATCCAAACATAGTGAAAGTTTAAAACATGAGGCAAAGATGTCTAAGATGACTTCTTTGCTTAGTTTAGCCAAAGCATTTGTGTATAAACGTGGGACTGGAAATCAAGCCAGACGCTGATAAAATTCAGACAACAATTGAATGCTGAATGTGGCAAAAAAAAAGGAGGAGAGTATATGGAAAAATATAGAAGAAAAAAATATTGAAAAATTCACAGATATAGTGTCAAGTAGAGAGATCTCTTGTAACAACCTCATGTTGACCAAGATTTGATGCAGGAATAGCTAAAGAGACCTGAATTAAAACCAAAAGATGAACGTTTAATAACTGTGGCCCAGGATAGTGAACTATGTACTTATTGGTTTACACAGTCCACTGAAATTTGAGAGAAGCAGACAAATGCATGTTCTGTAAAACAAACCGGAAACAGTCACACATCTTGTTGCTGGATGTGATACACACTTGGCAGAGGGCCTATATATTGAAAGGCACAATAATATGGCAAGACTGTAGCATTAAGGATTGTACAAACCTTTCGATACAAAAGTAGCTGAGAAGCACTGGAAACAGTTAGAAAACAGATGGAAGAAAACCAGATATAGTAGCTCCTGAAGAGAAAACAAAAGTAGCATTGATCATTGAACTTGCTACACCCAGTGATTACAGTGTCTTATGTACAGAGTGATACAAAGTTATAAAATATCAGGATCTCTAGGCATAAACTAAGATAATGTGGAAGAAAGGTAAACCAAACAGCTCTCATAGTAGTAGTAACAGCAGGTCTAATAAAAAAAGAATTTACAACCATATTTAAATATGCTACCAGTTCATGTAACCCTGTATGAATTACAGAAGGAGGCAATTCTAGATGCATTGCAGGGTCTGACAACAGCACTCTTGGTTAACATGAAATAATGACAATACTTCAATAGTACCCTGATTTAGGAATGAGGGCCATTCCAGTCATGGCATTAGAAACCTAAAACACTGGGAAAAAAAAACTAAACCAGAGAGAAAACTGGCATGAGGCCCAACTATTAAACCCAGATCTCTTAGGTGCATTTATACCATAGGGCTATAAGAATCAAAGACCAGGTGAACTACTTGGTAAAAAATTTCTAGTGACAAAAATGACAGACAAATTCTGGTATTGAGACATCAGCCTATAAAGTCAAAAGTTGTGGAGGAATTGAGGAGGAAGTAGGAATTTGTCAGATTCAACTTCAATTCCCAGGCAAAAGTGAACAATGTGAGAAAATTGTCCTTTTGCCTAATGAATTGGCTGTATGTTGCATGCAGGAGCCAGTCATTTAAGTACAGTCATACACTGTCTCCCTATAACCTCGGTGAACTGAAACAATGCATATGCATTTGGTGAACACCTTTGCAGATGAAGTAAGACTAAATGGAGAGGTTCTGGACCCTCAGTGACTCATTCCTACTCAAAAACCTGGAAACCTCTTGGGGGTTTTGACAATTTTTGTATGGAAATAAGTTTCCTGAAGCACAAATAGCACATACAATCTCCCCTTCATAAGCAGAAGAGGATAGACTATCATGATTATATAAAGAGACTCTTCAGGGAAAATGCATTTTGGTTGTTGAGATTTACAGTTGGTCCAAGGACCCTTCTGTTTTTGGAGGATTAAAGTGAACCTGGAATAGTAAACTTGTCCTCTCTGGCCAGGAGAAGTGTATTGGATGGTTCTGTCCTTAAGGACCTCTAACACATCCTTCCCTATCAAACTTTCCAGAACAGACAAGATGCCCAGTAAGTATATTAATAAAATGTAAGAGAGGAAGGGGATGATGAAGCCCTTAGATGTTATCACTGTTATCCAACACCTGATGCAGATATTTACTCAGGACTGAGCATAGAGGAAGAACCCCTCCAACTGTTTCCATTTGGTGCAGGAGTCAGAACCGCTGTAATCCACTTGGTGGGTCGGTGAGGGGGCAGCGGCCTTCTTGAGGTACCCAGGAATCTCATTCTTTGGAGTAGCACCTTGCTGTACTAAAGTCAAAGATGAATGATAATTTCAGCCATAAACTGTTGTGGTTGTTGTAGTATGACTGAAAGCACAGCACAAGCTGGCTGTCCTGTGTCTTATAAAAGGAAAACTGCAGGAGTTGCAACTTTACATACAAGGCAATTAGTGACTGCCTTGCTTCTTTCATACCGTTGAGGTGGTCACCAACTTTTGGTCCAAAAAAAGGAGTCCTTTAAATGAAAGTAAAAAAAAGGTGCCTTAGTGTTCTTAGTGAACTGTAGCAGCTATAACTAAAGGTGCAGTTTCCCAGTCTTACTGCTATAGGCACCCTTTCTATGGCACTGTACAACACAGGGACCTGGAGGATTTTAAGACTAGAAAAGCTGCATTCCTGGGCACTGATCTTTTACTTCAAAGTACTGTCAGACCGACCCACTACAACATGCTGTAATTCTTCTTCCATGTTCCTCTAGGTGCAAATCCTCCAAGTAACAGTAAAGGGCATCTACAACTGCTTCCCATTACATACCCTTAGCTGAAAACTTTTATCTAAGTGGTGGGTAGCTGGCTTCAGGGGGAGGAAGCCCTCCTTAAGGCTACAAAAGACATGATCACATTAGGTTTGGGAAGGACAACATACAGTGAACACTGCTGGGGAAACTGAAAATCTGTTTTTCCTTTGGGACAGCAGCCACTTTGTCAGGATTATATCATAAGTTTTGGTTGTTGTCTTTGATGTGTGTACTAAAGGTAGTCTGACAACAAAATTGTTAAGGAAGCCAGTATACTTCCTGCAGTCTTTTATGGGTTAAAAGCACATTCACTGGTCTAAACCCCCTTCTCTGCATCAAATGCATGAAATCCTAGAACTTAGATTCATCTGGGGAGAGAGAAGAGATAACACCCTCTTCATCATCTATCTTCTCAATGGGAAAATCTTGACAATGCACTTCCTAAGCCTTTTGGGAGGAGGTTTAATACTAGAAGACACCACCATAATCTCAGAAGTCTTCCATGAAGTCGAGTGGGTCGCAGAAAGGGAAAATTACATGGGAGAGGTTCTTAGTAGCAGAGGAGAAATACAGGACTAAGTACACTTCACTGGAAGAGTGGTGGAGGTGAGCAGTGTGGAACAGACTGGAGTATTTAAGTGGAATTCTCAATGAATTAGAAAGTTCCTGTAGCTAAGAGGGTAGACCTAATGTCAGCAATACTAATGCTGGCACAACCAAGGCCTGATGCACAGACTGCAGTGGCCAAGGTGGGAGATGACAGCACTCCAACCAGTACTTTACTTACCAATACAGCTGAGAATGTCACTAGGGGCATGGATGAGATGGCAGCAGTCCAGCCAGTATATTACTTACCAGTACTGCTGAGGCTGTCACTAGGGGCATGGATGAGATGACAGAGGTCCAGCCAGTACATTAATAACCAGTACTGCTGAGGCTGTCACTATGGCCATGGATGTCAGAAATTATGGATTTATCTAAGAGACGACCAGTTAAGCAGATACCAGTTCATTGACATAATGGGAAGGTGAAATGGCTCTGAAACAATTGCCTGCTTAGAGAGGCATTTGCTTGGGCACTGGGGAAATAAATGCCCAATTAACAAGAACTGGAGAAAAGCAGGACTCCTCTACAGCAAAGGCAGCATGAGACTCTCAGATTCCTAAAACTGCAGACATGTTAATGGTAGTTGTTCAGGAGCCCTTACTCCATACTTTTTGACATCAGCTGCTAAAAGGTCAAAATTAATGGGAGAAACCCAGGTGATTGCTGCATCGCATAAAGAAAAAAAAAAAAAAAAAACACACAAGTCATCAGCGAAAGGGCACCTAAATCCAAGGGAGTCCCAGCAAATAACTTCATAAAAGGAAGACAACTGGGAACTTGGGCCCTCAATCACAGAGCAATGCTCCAACTGTACTTTCAAAGACCCTGAGTAAGTAGAAAGCCTGTGAAATGCCTCATACTTCTCCCACAACAAAGACTGGAAGAATTTAAAAGTTTTGAATTCTTCTTGCTAGGATACTGGATATAGGACTAGATGTATTGCTTCTTGTATTTTGAAGAAGAAGCAGAATATGTGGAGAAGGGTGTGCCGTCTTTCATCTTGAGTGAAGAAAGTTTGTTAGAGATAACGAAGGCCTTGAGTGCTTTTCATCAGTGGTGACTGATCACAATGATCAGACTGACAAAGGGTAACACAAAATGTCTAGAGTGGTCATAAAGGATATTAAGGATTATGAGGAGGCCTCTGATCCTAACTGCATTATTTTGTGCTCGTAACATGGATTCCAAGAAATTCATCTGAAGAGAAAAAAAAAGTGCAAAGAGTTTTGCTGGCTTTCAAACTAAGTGAGCATTGTTAAATGGACAGCAACACCCATCAAGGCAATATATTCACAGAAAGTCAGGGATAGATTACAGGCACATCAGTCAGAAACTAAGCTGTTTTTTTTTAGTTCTGCTGCTGTGGTTTGCTGTCTATCACTGTCATTTCTTGGTGACAGTGATAACCTGATCTAACGGCATTCAGCGGGTGCTTAACAGTTTGATTATATTGTGTGCTACTGAAGTGCTTAACTAGTTTGTCTTTTTGCTGATATTGAAGTATAATCACAGCACTCCATGTAATATATAACCATTTACCGTAACTTTTGGCATGTGGAATTTGTCTGCGGCATCCAGATTTAGAAGTGAAGCCATCATGGGAAGAAAAAGTCACAGATAGACCCAAAATGAAGGAGTAGGGATCAAAATCCCTTCAAAGAAAAAGAGGGAGATGCATGCAACTAGTTAATCACATAGACAGTGTGACATTGGATACCTTCTGGCCTGGAGTGGTACTAGAAAAGGACACAAACAGATAACTGCCCTTAAGTACAGTTTTAGTTCTGTCAGTGTATAAAGTCTAAGCTGCTTGTTCATGTCCATATAAAGGGGCAGAAATTCACACTGATCAAAATACAAAGCACATAAAATAAGCAACAAAGCACATAAAATAAGCAACAAAGCACATAAAATAAGCAACAAAGCACATAAAATAAGCAACAAAGCACATAAAATAAGCAACAAAGCACATAAAATAAGCAGGCTGATGAACTAGTCTAGTCTGGTTTGCACTGCAGCTTCAGGCATGAAATGGGGATCAGCTCTAAGTGTAACTGTGTCCCTTTCAAAAAACAGATATGGCAGTCTAATTGAAAGTGCATGAAACTCAGAGAGTCTCCTGACAGAGTGAATGCTACTAGGATGAGCATTTTCCTGGCGAAGTATCTTAAATCTGTTGAAGAGGCTGGTTCAAATGTAGGAAACATAAGTTTCACAAATGAAATAGAAATCACAAGGTAAGGGAGGGAACTGGGCTGTCAGATCCCATGAACACACGAACACACTGGGGAGAAATACGCCTGTATCCTAGTGATATGATACTGGATCTTACATTACTGCACACACTGGGGAGAAATACGCCTGTATCCTAGTGATATGATACTGGATCTTACATTACTGCACACACTGGGGAGAAATACGCCTGTATCCTAGTGATATGATACTGGATCTTACATTACTGCACACACTGGGGAGAAATACGCCTGTATCCTAGTGATATGATACTGGATCTTACATTACTGCACACACTGGGAGAAATACGCCTGTATCCTAGTGATATGATACTGGATCTTACATTACTGCACACACTGGGAGAAATACGCCTGTATCCTAGTGATATGATACTGGATCTTACATTACTGCACACACTGGGAGAAATACGCCTGTATCCTAGTGATATGATACTGGATCTTACATTACTGCACACACTGGGAGAAATAAGCCTGTATCCTAGTGATATGATACTGGATCTTACATTACTGCACACACTGGGGAGAAATACGCCTGTATCCTAGTGATATGATACTGGATCTTACATTACTGCACACACTGGGGAGAAATACGCCTGTATCCTAGTGATATGATACTGGATCTTACATTACTGCACACACTGGGGAGAAATAAGCCTGTATCCTAGTGATATGATACTGGATCTTACATTACTGCACACACTGGGGAGAAATACGCCTGTATCCTAGTGATATGATACTGGATCTTACATTACTGCACACACTGGGAGAAATACGCCTGTATCCTAGTGATATGATACTGGATCTTACATTACTGCACACACTGGGAGAAATACGCCTGTATCCTAGTGATATGATACTGGATCTTACATTACTGCACACACTGGGGAGAAATACGCCTGTATCCTAGTGATATGATACTGGATCTTACATTACTGCACACACTGGGAGAAATACGCCTGTATCCTAGTGATATGATACTGGATCTTACATTACTGCACACACTGGGGAGAAATACGCCTGTATCCTAGTGATATGATACTGGATCTTACATTACTGCACACACTGGGGAGAAATACGCCTGTATCCTAGTGATATGATACTGGATCTTACATTACTGCACACACTGGGGAGAAATACGCCTGTATCCTAGTGATATGATACTGGATCTTACATTACTGCACACACTGGGGAGAAATACGCCTGTATCCTAGTGATATGATACTGGATCTTACATTACTGCACACACTGGGGAGAAATACGCCTGTATCCTAGTGATATGATACTGGATCTTACATTACTGCACACACTGGGAGAAATACGCCTGTATCCTAGTGATATGATACTGGATCTTACATTACTGCACACACTGGGAGAAATCGCCTGTATCCTAGTGATATGATACTGGATCTTAACATTACTGCACACACTGGGGAGAAATACGCCTGTATCCTAGTGATATGATACTGGATCTTACATTACTGCACACACTGGGGAGAAATACGCCTGTATCCTAGTGATATGATACTGGATCTTAACATTACTGCTTTTTCATCCTGCAATGTCTCTAAATGTTTTATTCCAAACAAACCAAGAAGAAACTTCGCAGTGCGGAGGGTGTGATGTTCACTTTCTAAATTATGTTATGCACTTAGTTCACTTAATAAATGTAGAACTGTAAAATATAACTAAAATATGTGCTACAAAATAATCAAATAGAAAATAGTAGGTAGTCCACAGTTGACTTAAAAATGGAATATCCTTTATTAAGTGAACTAAATGCATAACATAATTTAGGAAGTGAACATCACACTCTCCACACTGCAAAATTTCTTCTTGGTTTGTTTTGGACCCGGTATAGGTTGCATATTGGGTTTTTCTGAGACTTCAAGGGATACCATAGATTTCTCTTTTTGTTTTTGTTGGTTGTTTTTAAATGTTTTATTCTCCATCACAATGGCACACTTATTTCCTGCACCGTCTACACAGTACTGGACATGCTCAATATCACAACTTGGAGGGTGGCTGCATGTTTGCACTTGCCGTGAACTGGATGAACTCATTGCTGAAATATAGTATTGATGTGACTTAATTTAGCTTGAGAAAAATGTTTTGATTACTTATAAACTCTAAATAGAACTATGTAAATGGGATAAGAGTTTATGGCTTTAGCGAAATGAGTTAATTGAAACATGTATGCCCATGCTTCAAAAAATTATGACAACTGCATACAATTTGCTAAAATATTTGCTGGAAATAGTATATTTGGATTATTCTGACACAATAAATTGTCAATCCAACCCAGTGCCACATCTTAGACATATCATGATCAAGACAAAAAATTACAACCAAGATGACTTAATTTGCCCAAATTAGAACAGGTAAGGATTATTCCATAAGATGTTGTACCACTAGGAAACAGACAGCAAAGAAACATCATGCTAACTAGAAAAATGCATGTGCTCATAAAACAATGACACTTTCTTTATTCTCATTAAATCCTAATACACTGCTGGTATCAGAAGTTGAATGATTAGTGCTTGCAAAAACGGAAAAAAAGTTACCAGGCACTATTCACTGTGGAAGGAATATGGTTTAATAAAGATGTTTTTGTTTTAAAAAAGAGGGCAGGAATTCAATAATTTATATAATGGTGTTTAGGGTGCATGATATATAGTAATATATGTGAAGTATAATGTTTGTTAATCTTAATTTGTTAATACAGTTTGATTACTTTTGTATAAATGTAAATTTGCCTGTGTCACAAGTGATAATTCAATAAATGTGTTTAAAAAAAACAAAAAACATTAAAACAGATTTTGAATATGAGCAAGATTCTGAAATACATGTGAGTGATAATTTCAGAATCTTTAAGTTTTCCAGTAAAGTAATGAAGAAAATCTGCTTATTAAAAGTTGTATGTTGGTGCTGAATGTGACAGAGCAGAGTCAACTTGTTATGCCTGACTAAATGTTCACATATATTTTCAAGCAGTGCCACTTTTGTTCTGATCAGAAATTGTTTTACTATATTTTTCAGATGTATTATATACCTTTACATTGGATAGAAAGTATAAAAGTAATTTTACTTAAGAAGTCTGAAAGTTAAAAAAAACAAGAATGTCTTACAAATTGTATCTTGTGAGCTAGCAAATAAATATATTGCACTTTGAGAGTAAAGAAAGAAAGAAAGAAATGTTTTTTTTTTTTTTTAATTTGATGATATGACTGAGTAGGCAAGTGATTTTCACAGCCTGTAAAAGTCCCCCCCCCCCCCAACACACACACACAGGGGAATGATATTCTCAAATGCAAAATGTGATCTTGACTGCTTTCCTGGTGATGTTGTGAGCATCCGTTCATTTCAGAAATGGGCAGTCTGGAACCACCTTACAGCTAATATCGATTGCACCTAATTTCTGTTTTAACCTTAGTCAAATTATTATTCAATTAATAAATGAGGCTAAGTTTATTTAAGAATCTCACCAATGATTCCTGTGTAGAAATGGTTTATAATAATCAAGTTTTTACTTCAAAATGTTTTTTTTTCTTGAATACTTTATTAGAATTTTAACTATGCTTAATTGTTGTGATACCTGGCTTGCAGTTGTTTTTCATGCTAATAAAGTTTAAAAAAAATTAGTCTAAGTAGCAAAGAGGAGGGGGCACACCTCATGTCACACCCCAGCCCCACTCCCCAGAAAAAGCAAAGACAAATACACCAAACGGAAGTTCTGTCCTGTACAGTAAAATGAGAGAGAAAAAAAAGAAGCTAGAATGAAAATGTGCATATATGAAGGTTTAGCTTCTTTAGATTGTCTAATCAACAGAGTAAGTCCTTAATGGATAACTTGTACAGTTACAATAAGTGGAATTTTAGAATGACTCCTTGGTGCCGTACTTACTACAAATTTTGAGAAAAAACAATCTCTTGTTACATCTGATGTAGTTAAATCCTGAAATACAGTGATCATGGACCGTTGAAAAGTCGTCTGTTTCTTTTATACCTAAATAAACAACACACTCTCCATTATATGACAAGGACATTCATATTCATATTTATTTTGTTTAGTGCCTCACCTAAACCACTTTTGATGTGAGGTAGCTGACATTTTATATGCACTATGATGATCTTCCCTTCCTTTTCCATTCCATTGAATGATTCCTTATGTCTGGTACAACAACACAAAGTGCTTCAAAGGGGGGAGTCCATAAAAGTTGTCCTTGTGTAAGTCCATTACTATGCTGGCATACAAAAATGCCAGATCTCCATGCTTTCGCTGAACCATCTGACAAACTACAAACAACCTGAAGATTGAGGATAGCCATCCCAGAGACACATGAAGATTCAGACACAAGTTTCTATTTTACAGGACTATTTAGCAACTGGTTTTATTGTTTAGTGCATTTCAGAGGCATCTCATTGGAAATCTACCATGTGAGCTAATGAGTTCAGTGTGCATAAGTAGTGAATACTTTACTTCCCTACCTTAAATGAACCATCACTCTGGAGTCTTTTTTGGTGAATGAACTTCAGGGTTTTACAGACCTGGAGCATTTTAAGGGCATCTACAGGAACTATAATGGTTGGTTTTGTCATCTCTAACCATAAATTCCACTTTTTAGAAGACTGTAATACACAGTCTCTTCACACAATAGAGCCATCCTATAAAGTCTTTTTCAAGATCCACTGGTGGTCACTTTGAGAATGTCCACCAATGAAGGGAATAATAGTAGAACTGCCATTCTCTGCAGGGAGGATACACCAATGGGTCATCTCCCGTCAGGTGCATAATTTCCACAAATGTACATCCTTTTATTGGAGATCCAGTGGAATCTGGATCTCCATCATTGCAGTGATCAGTACTTGCAACTCTACTGATGAATGAAGATACACATTTAGGAGATAAACTCATTGTTGGGGAGGTCATAAAAGTCCATGGATTTTTTCTCTTCTACTATACAACAGGTAACAGGGCTGGAGGTTCACTCAAAGATTCACCCAGTGTCACATTAGATGCTAGTGTTGAAGTATGATGGGTTGTTGGGGGAAAATAAAGTAAGGCTTGATTCAAAGCCAGAACAATTGGTACTTAGTATTCTAGAGCCTTGTACAATGAGGCTGACATTGACATGAATACAAGTTCCAAGACTGAGCACTGGTGACAAATAAATTACTAGTGCCAACAGAGATGACATCTGTAACACTGATGCCAAGAGCATAGGCAGTGGTAAGACTTGATAAAGATGCCGACACTGACATTGCAATCACAGACAATGTATGCTTTATCAGACACCACCTCTGGCACTGATGGGACCACAGCCATGTATCAGGGTCCACTAAGGAAATCACTGCTGTCTTTGGTTTGGGAAGACAACAATATAAAGGACTATCTATATTTGAAGGAATAGGATAGAGAATAGGTAATGGAGATTTTCATTTAAGCCTTCAGGACAGCCACTTCCAACTTATCATAGTTGATAACAAGGAAAGAAACAGTACAGAAAATGAAACTTGGAAACTTAAGAAATTGGAGCAAATACCATCTCAATAATTCTAACTGCCACGATTTAACAAATTTCACTATACTTTTTAATCACATTCACTGGAGAGTTAGAGAACATCTGTCCATGCTGGGACACAAATATTACAATCAAAGGCAATAGTTAGAAGACATCTGTGCATGCTGGGACACAAATCTTACAATCGATGGCAATGTATGCTGTTAACATTTACAACATCTCTGTAGGAGTCCAGACTTGCATTTATGGGACCTCTGCCAAGTATCAGGCCCAAGTTTTAAATTGTTTCAGTTTGTCAGACTATGAATATAACACAGAAGCTTCACTACTGTTGTGTTCAAAGTCCATGACTCCTAGAACCACCCCTCCCCCTTTCTTCCTTCACTCCTTCCTTGATATAAACTACGAAAGGCTGTCAGTAGCTGTTCTGAAGGCTTAAGTGAAAATCTCCATTGCCTGTTACAAATGCAAAATCATGGTCACTAGTTTCCATAAATGTGCATTCACAAGTACATATAATAAAAAATAGGCTTTCTCATTTAAAATGAGTTATTTGTACCTCTTTCTTTATCTGGTTGGTCCCCAAGACCTGCTGAGAAGACGTTTCCTAGACGAATACATACAGCAGCAGCAGAAGCAGACCCAGTCTATTTTATTACATGCGGCATCCAATCTGTATAACAAACTCCACTTATATGTTACAATATGTTACAATATGTTACAATATTCCAAGCTTCTTCTCTACCTCCACAGTGAACACTTAACATTCTTCAACTAAAATCACACAATCTTCACATCTATCATGGAATGGAATTTTATTCCTGAAAAATACTTCTTAAAAAGTAAAGGTTTGTTTTAGAAATGGGATGAAAGCTGAAACACCCAGTGAAAAAAGGAGTACAAATGTCCTAAAGGAGTGAGAAAAGCCTGAGGTACTGGGCATCAGTAAATGCATTATTTCTGGGTGCATTGTGTTAGGTCACACATTCCTGTGTTCCACAGACAGAAGTACAGGCTAGTTTCTTCAAACATCTGGTTTAGTAAACAGACATTTTATCAGATGTGTGCTCTGTCATCACAGGTAAGTGGGTTGTATAATAGTGGTGTATGTGTGCAAGCAAATGACTGTGAGTTAGGGTTAAAGTAAATGTTAGGGGAAAAGATAGATTTAGTGTACTGTATGACTGTGTGTGTTTTAGGGTTAGGATAAGGGTTAGGTAAGGGGATAGTTTTAGTGATGTATATATGTGGTGGTGCATTTGTGGGTGCCTGAGACTACCTTGTTTTGTGGTACTGTTACGGAATTTTTTTTAAGCTAAGATGTAGGGTTAGGTATAGAGGCAGGGGCAGGGTTAGGCTTAAGGTTAGCATGTATTAGTAAGGTGGTACAGGAGCGGCCCTGCATCACCTTACTAATGCATGCTAACCACATAGCCGGCCTTAAGCAAGGGCCAACTAGGCAGCTGTTTAGGGTGCTACTCAAGCAGAGGCATTTTCCAGTATTTGTTTGGTGTAGGTAGACCAGGATGGGGGCACCAGTTGGTGCGGTAGAAGGGCGCTCTGGAGCTTTTTTGCCTAGGATACTAATTGACCTAAGGCCGCTCTTGGCAAACCATAACCCTGCTCCTAAACTTATACCTTAACTTAAAAAAACATGTTTCCATAACACTACCACTAATCAGACAAATTCAGGGCTAGAGTTATGGAGGAGATTTGATATAAAAAACATGAAAGGAAAGTACTTTCGATATTGTGCACTTTCAATAACATGCTAGTTCATAATATCATGTCAGCTGTTGTACATTCAGTCTAATAATATATATTAAATACCAGGATAATTCTAAAAAGGTGGGCCTAGGCCTAGAAGAAAAATCCTTGGAAAAAAAACTTTGCAAAAAGTTGACAAAATCACCACAAAAAAGAATAGTAAAAAAAAAATATCTATTTATAATATATAGATATAGATATAAATATGTATATATGTATATATAGGTCAAGGACAATCTATCAAAAGCCTGTTTCACCGAAAATGAAACGGGCTGTCACAGTTTCGCAAAAGCACTTTTTATTGAAAAAAGTGCTTTCACGAAACTTTCGTAAAAGTACAGGTAATTGGGGGGAAGTGGTAGTGGGTGAGATCAGACTACAGTGGGGATAAGGGAATATTCCCTTTTCCCCACTGTAGTGCGATCTCGGAGTGAGAATTAAAGGTAGGGGGGTGTAGAATGCAGGGGGGCAAAGCCCCCCTACGTAAAGATGGTGTGTGTGTGTGTGTGTGTGTGTGTGTGTGTGTGTGTGTGTGTGTGTGTGTGCGTGTGTGTGTGTTTTACCTTCCGTTTACAGAAACTGCTTTTTCGGTGAAAGCAGTTTCGGTAAACAGTGAACCAGAAAAAATGCAGAAAACAACCAGATAAGTACAAAAACGAGGTCCTTGTCAGCAGAAACGACTCAACAAGATATCCTTAACGCAGTTTATTTGTAAAAGAAAACAAAGCGTTTTCACCACAGCCTTCTGTGGCTTCTTCAGAGGAAATAAAATCTAAAAAGATGCAATCCATACATATCAGGAAATTCAGGAAGTGACATCTTCCAATTTCCTGAAAGCCAGCAATCTTTTAATTTTTTATTTTAAATGTATATACGCAAATTCATGCATCACTATGCATATCCTCTATAACCATAAAGAAATATAAAATTTTATACAAAGACATATATATAAAAAAACATATGTAAAAACATATATTAAAAATACATTTGTATAAAAACAACCAGCTACCTTCAATAAGAAGATATGAACCAGCGATTGCAAGTTGCTACGTTTATCTATTATTAACACAATTAATATGTATGTGGGAAGATATTATCTGAGCCTAAAAACGTTGTAACTCGAATTTATTTAAACCTCAATAGTACAACAGTACCCATTTTTTACCAATGGTAATGGGTGTCATGT
The DNA here is from genome assembly GCF_019279795.1 of Protopterus annectens. Lineage (NCBI taxonomy): Eukaryota > Metazoa > Chordata > Ceratodontiformes > Protopteridae > Protopterus > Protopterus annectens. The sequence continues at coordinate 135,199,076 of NC_056741.1, forward strand.
CTGTGATACTCCACATAACTCTATACATGTAAGTAAAGTCATTCGCTACACTATTTTTATGACCATATTGCAAACATAATGGCTTCCAATGAACGTGAACCTGTGTTACCCCAATAATCTATCTAAGGTAACTTCTTAGTTTCAATACAGGGGCAATGTTACAGTTGCTGTTCAGGCCAGGATGCCTAAACGCATCCAGGCGTAACTGCCATTCAAGTTCCCGATTCTCCAAGATTAACGAAAAAGGGCAACCCCTAATCTTCAATGGTACTTGGTCAATGGCCATAAACTGAAAACTATGACCTGGATTTAAGCCTATGTGTTTTGCCAATGCATTATCACTCTTGACATTCTTGATGGCATACATATGTTCATACATTCGGTCTCGGACCCTACGGTCCGTTTTTCCGATGTAGAACGCTTGGCAACAGTCACACATGGCTATATATATAATAGATTTGCTCTCACAATTTAGAGTGAAACGGATGTGGTACTTTTTATCCCTGACCATGAATGTTTCACCTATTCTGACCTTGTTACAAAATTTGCAAAAACCACACTTAAACATACCTCTCCTTTTGTGGAATGTGTTTTGAAATACATCCCTTTGTACCAATTCCTTAAGGTTTTGTGATCTCTTGAAAATAAACCTAGGTTTACTACCTAATTTATCAGCCAAAAGAGAATTTGAGGAAATGAAGTGCCAGTTCTTGCGTATTATAGCCAGAATTCCCTTAGAGTTTCTACTAAAGGTGGTGATGAAACTCAAAGAAAAGTCACTTTCTTCACTTAAGGTTGTAAATGTGACTATCTCCCCATTGTTCAAGTTAGTCTCCACTGATACTACATTAATAGTGGAATCAGAATGTGTGAGGTCTTGTTGGAGTAATAAAGGTTTATAGAAACCATTTGTTCTCTTGATAGTGACTTCTTCAATCAAGTCTAATAACATTTGGTCAGGGTACCCTCGATTACTAAATATTCCCACATACATATTAATTGTGTTAATAATAGATAAACGTAGCAACTTGCAATCGCTGGTTCATATCTTCTTATTGAAGGTAGCTGGTTGTTTTTATACAAATGTATTTTTAATATATGTTTTTACATATGTTTTTTTTATATATATGTCTTTGTATAAAATTTTATATTTCTTTATGGTTATAGAGGATATGCATAGTGATGCATGAATTTGCGTATATACATTTAAAATAAAAAATTAAAAGATTGCTGGCTTTCAGGAAATTGGAAGATGTCACTTCCTGAATTTCCTGATATGTATGGATTGCATCTTTTTAGATTTTATTTCCTCTGAAGAAGCCACAGAAGGCTGTGGTGAAAACGCTTTGTTTTCTTTTACAAATAAACTGCGTTAAGGATATCTTGTTGAGTCGTTTCTGCTGACAAGGACCTCGTTTTTGTACTTATCTAGTTTCGGTAAACAGTGTTCGGTAGGGTTGGATTCGGACAGTTGGTCTGTTGATCAACTGTCCTAAATCCCTATATATATATATATATATATATATATATATATATATATATATATATATATATATATATATATATATATATATATGTATATATATATATATATATATATATATATATATATATATATGGGTCTACTTCAGATGATCGAACTTTCAAAAGTTCGACTTTCATACGGCCAAGACCATATGATGAAACTTTTGAAAGTTCGAACATCATCTAATAAAAAAGTAAAAAAAAAAAAAAGCAAAAAATTACCTGAACAGTTTTAGCAGGGGGGCAAGCCCCCTGCACATCCCATGTGGGGGGCTGCATCCCCCCACCCCCTGATATTTATATGTTCCAACTCAGAGATCACACTACAGTGTGGAAAATAAATCTTTCCGTTCTGTGCTGTATGGAGATCTCCATTAAGAACGTTTGATCTTTCAAAAGTTTGATCATATGGTCTTGGCCATATGAAAGTCAAACTTTTGAAAGTTTGATCATATGAAGGGGGCCCATATATATAAATATATATATATATATATATATATATATATATATATATATATATATATATAGATATAGATATAGATACATAGATATACATAGAGAGAGAAAATAATTGGCAATATTATTCATGTAAAATTACAAAGCTTTTGTCAAAAACAGCAGCTGTCAGGTAATTTAATCCAATCAACCAACAAAGCTGAAGTGTGATAACTAAAGACCTAGAGAGGCTAAACAAAGAAGTTCACTATGAGAAAGGACAATGACAGGGCTCTTAGCAGCCCAGGAAAGTTTCACTTACTGTGTGGATCTAATGCCTGCTGTCCTTAGTGCTGTTGTTACAAGGGTGGATGTCCTCCTACCAGATTATACTTTATTGCTAACTTGTTCACTATTGAAAAAAATTAATTCGAAAGTGATTTGGCTTTCCAAGAATTAAGGAAAGCTTGGGAGCCTTCCTCCAAGGTCGGATGTTTTAATGCCAGTAAGGATCAATGCAGTTCAGGAACACTACAAACAAGAATTAAATCATTAAAATTCCCTTAGCTTCACCATCCCTCCAGACAGTTCTGAAGTCAGGAGTTCTGTAAAAGTGCCCCAGACAACACAGCAGTAAGGGAGGTGTATACATTCTAATTAACACAACAGTAAGGGAGGTGCATTCATTCTAATCCTTGACATTACTCTCTAGGTTGTTTATACGTCTGATCACTAGAATAATACAGCAAATCCTCTCAGTGAGAAGATTAGTACCTTCTGTGCTTGGAAAATGGATAGATGTTCTTTCCAGATGTTTGCTAACCTTTGGGCTTTCCTGAAACAGATGTGCCTTCTCACCTTAACCACCAGACAGATTCCTCTATTTTGCATCAGCTTTCATCTTTAATAATCTTTGACACACAAAACATTTTGCTTAAATGGAATTCAGAGCCTTCAGTACACCCGAGCACCATATTAAAATCAAAGTGTGTTCCTAAAACCAAAAGGTAAGCAATCCTCATAGATTGTTTAAAACAAAACACCCACAATCCATTATGCTGACCTAGCTGTCATCTTCTCCTCATTGTCCTCTCCCTTAGCATGTTAGTCTCCTCACCCAGTTACAAGATGCAGCATTCCTTTCTCATCATTGTCCTCTCCCTTAGCACGTTAGTCTCCTCACCCAGTTACAAGACGCAGCATTCCTTACCCCAGATTCACATCTCTCAAGTTCACAGCACAGAATATCTTCACTTATTTCCAGCCATTTATTTTCTCAGGAGTTTATCTATATTCTTAAAGTAGCCAAAATCTGTAATTCTGTGATAACATATTTCATTAATACTACACATTGTATTCACCTAACTAAGTCTTTTCTCACCATTTTGCATTCTCACCCACCTGTTCTAATTAGATCAGTATGAAGCCCTTTAACGGGGTGTCATGGTCTTTCTCACTCATCATAAATGTATTCATCGCAAGCCACTTTCATCACTCTGATGCACATATCTCTCCTGACTAGTGTGCACATATGTGTGCTTGTGATTTTTTTAAATACTGCATGCTGTCTCACTGACAATCTACTGGTCAAAAGTGCCCAGTAAATGTACACACATACACACACACACACACACACACACACACACACACACGCACACACATGCACACACACACACACACACACACACACACACACACACACACACACACACACACACACAAACATATACACGCACAGTCACCCCCCATACAGATGTACATAAACACATACACATGTACCCGCAAACATACACACAGACATACACAAATACATATACATGTAGACACAAACATGCAAACATACCCACTAACACAGAGAGACACACACAAACATTTAACATGGTCAGTGATCCTGTTTTATTTCAGACAATTTTGGTATAAGACCATGGTTCTGTATCACCATTTCGAATGGTGATATGTTCAAACGCTTTTTGTTAGAACCAAATAGTCATAAAGCTGTAAACTTCGAAGTTACGGAACACCAATTTTTTTCCCAGGGAAAAAAATCGGTGGGCCATCTTCCAGGCTTTGCCATTTCCTCCACTGTAGTGCAGTCTTAGTTGGTATAGTTAAGTAGAGGGGTGTGGGGGGCACAGCCCCCCACGTTGAGGGGTGTGGTCTGCAAAGCCCCCCACTTCAGATCATTTTAAAGTTGTAACTTTTTAAAAAATTTTTTCACGGAGCAGCGATTTTCTTTTTTTTCCCTGGGAAAAAAATCGCTGTTCTGTGGGTTTGATGTTTAGGGTTTTTGGACTGTTTGGTTCGAATAACAAGCATTCAAACTTATCACCATTCGAAATGGTGATATAGACCCTAAGACGACAGGATAAACACCTCATCTAATATTTGCTTTTTATCTGCAGAGTGTGTACATATCCTAGTTTGTCTTACATATACCGTCTGCGAGAGTGCGTGTGTGTGTGTGTACATGTGTGTGCGCGTGTGTGCACGTGTGTGTGTTTTTGTGGGTCTACTTGAGATCACTGAAATCTCACTAGACTGACGTTCAAATCATTCAGCTGAAAAGCATGAAGTTTCACATCAGCAAAAAATTCAAAATACCGATGTCCAAATGCCCGACAGTCCAACCTGAGCAGAACAGGAGATCCGCTCTTGTGCACATTGTAGTATGATCTCAAAGGTGGTGTCTTTACTCCCCATAGGGGTGCAGGTGGGTATAGCTGCAAAACATTAAAAGTAAAGGTTTGTATTGAAAGTTTTATTTATTTTTTTCATGTTTGTTATGAATATTCATGTCGGTGCTATGGAGACCATCATGAATATTTAGTGGTAACTGCTAAGGGTTTAGATTTATTGGTTGGTGGGCAGGGTGTGAATGAGAGGAAGTACGTAGTTTTATTTGGAATTGTTTTGTTTCATCTTTGTATGGTGTTTGTGTGTGTTGCTCTTTTTTACTTTATAGAGAGGTTAGTCAGGATTTTGTAGCGTCAGTGTTCTGTGTGTCAGGTATGTGAGGTGTCGGGTATTTGAAATGTCAGTGTTTAGGGCTCGGTGATTTGAATGTCAGTCTACTGACTTTTCGGTAATCTCAGCCAGATCCGTTTATGTATATAACAGGTTTATAACAACACTACCAATGATTGCACACTGCTGCCTTTTATAAAAGTAAAATTGTATTTTAATGTTGTTGCAGTGTTTGCTTTGCATAGGTGATGTACAGGGCTCACAAAATGAGAGAAAAGGTAAATTTTATGTTTCCCCCATCATTTTTCCTTTTCTCTGAGTGTCTGCAACTTGAGAGTTGGTATATACAGAGATTGGGGGTGAAAAACAATTATTTTTTAGTCATTTGCACTATGATTACATGCACATTAGACGTTTTAGTTGCATGTCTTGCTTCTCAGGGAAAGTGAGACATGATTATTCATAGTAAATCCTTCTATATCACTTAAAAGAAATCCAGTAACCCAGAAAGTAAGTTAATTTAAAGCAAAGTGATCACCACACTACTAATTATTTTATATTTACTTATTTTTTCTTGTGAGAGTTTCAGCTCCTGGACTTAATATAATCATTATAATCAACTACAAGAGACAGCTACACCTGGGAAAGAGACAAACCCTGAGCACAGCAGTCTCCCTCAGTGAATGTTTATGTCCCCTTAACATATGTCAGAATGTGGGAATTTATGACAGAATTGGCAGGTGGATAAGATATTGCAGAAATGACAAAGACCTTAAATGTTTTTCTGTGGTGTGAATGAGACTATTAGTGTCTTACTGTTCTTTTAATGAGTCATAGGTATATAATGAACTGTATAAATATGAGTGAAGGGACAGACTTCATTGTGAGAGAAAAATAATTCATCAAAACACAATTTCAATGCACCTGTTTTATTTCATTTTAAAATTTAAAAGTGCAAAATTGAACTTGCACTAATTTTCCATATGAACTGAGTACCTCCTTAACCTGTATTATGGGCCATATTCTGATCTCAGAAGAGACAGAATTCCACATTGTTTCATTAAATATTCAGTAAAATTCAGAGGTATGTAAACTTGAGTTTAGTACCATTAATTTGGAAAATAAATAGCCCATCTAACATTTCACATGGAATTTCGGCCATATGTGATTCTGTTGCCCAGGGTTTGGACATGTTCTGCATGTGTGGTAGGAGAGCTAAAGATGAAAACCTCAAGTGTCATTGGAAAGGGAAGGGTATTGTCCATCCCCTTGAAGAAGAAATTAACTTTTACTAAACATATAGTCACCTCTTACTACAGAAAAGAAAAGGGTATCCTTTACCATAGTCAGATGGTGCCCCAGGCAGGGTAATGGACTGACTCTTCCCATATCCATACCAGTATTCCATTAATTGTCCATCTCTCTTCAGTGACCATAAAATACTGTTCAAATCTGTCAGTTTGCATATTGTTTATTTATTTTTCAGTGACCTTAAGAGATTTGGATTTAATTTAAAACTGTTATTTCAAATTTTACAGCAAAAGCACTGACAGCTACTTGCAAAACAAAACAAAACAGTATCACACTGAAAACAGACAGAATGAGCAACAGTAAAAAAATTATTCTCTTAAAACTCATATTTATTGAAAATGCAGGTGGCATTCCATTAAACTACAAGACATATTATGACCATTAGTTAAAAAGCATATAGTGAAGCACTAATTAGCATTTATGCGAAGAGTGCGGGAATTCAATTGACAAGTGTTTAATGCGTTTGCTAACGACTTGAGACAGCCTACTAGACATGTGTCCCTTTTCAGGGGTGGCCTAGGAGCACTGCCTGGTGAAGTGACTTGGTCAGAGTCACACAGTAGAGTAACGAACAGTGAGGGAAATAATGAAGTATTTGCTGTAAATTATAGATTTTTGTACTAATTATTTATTAAATATTAAGAAAGATAGGTATTTAAGCATTTATGTACTTATTTATGTATTTAAATAATATTCAAATACTATTTATTGGATGAGAGATTTGATTGGTTGATAGTCTATAATTAAATTTAATTGAATGTTTTAGTTTTTTGAACCATTGAAGATTTATGCCAAGGCACAATAGTACAGTGCTCCATTTATTTTTGCCATATTGTCTTTGAAATTTAGAAACTGAGGGAATCAGACACTACACCACAAAAGTGGTTCATAGCCTTACTCATCCAGACAGACTGTTGTAGCCAGCAGAGTGCATTTCACAGTAGTATGCCTGCAAAAAGACAATGGTAATTAAAAATGTATTCACAGTTAAAATATTAACATTAAACTTAGAGATATCATGTTGTCCAGTTAATTCACGGCCAAATATTAAACACACTATCAGCAGTCAATTAAACTCATAGAGTTCAAGCTGTTCAGTTTTTCATAGCTAAATAATAAATACACTGTCAACAGTCAATAAAATAAGGAAACTAAAGATCAAACCCAAAGAACCCGGCATGTTTGGTGATGCTCTTGTTTACTGCAGTCTGCTCCTTCCTTTACACCATAACTACTGTGGGCTACCGGAACCAAATATTTACACACACACACCCACCATTGATTACACCCACTTGCATGACTGTACACCTCAGGTATCTATTTGAGAAGAAGTGAGTGAGGACACATAAATAACAGCATAGAAATAGTTTACTGCTGTCAAAACCAGACAGCGGAACCCATTGTAAACCCCCTCTGTCCTCTCAACATCTTAGCTCAAATCACAGACAAAAGCCCAAAAATCAGGAGCATATTTTAAATGTTTCTCTTATTTACTTAGAAATTTGCTAGAATAAAAAAAAAGATTTACATTAGCATGCATCTTCTAAAGGATACAAAGTCTGAAATTCATGCCTGTCATTATTTAATGACTGCAATCCACAACAGTTTGTCAGATAGTCACACATTTTACAAAGAATAGACAAAAGTACCTATCAAGGCCCTTGCTCAAAAATTCCAGACAAAGCCAAAAGTAATAAGGGCCAAAGGCACACATTTTAGATAAATTTTCTGTAATCTATATGCTAACTAGGTATACTCACTGTACATATGCTAACCAGGTGTACTCACTGTACATATGCTAACCACGTACACTCACTGTACAAAGTGTCTTTTTTCACGGATGACCCAGGAGCACTGTCTAGGAGACTTAATCAAATGCAGATAGTAGGCAAATAGAAATGGAAGGATTCAAACCCTGTACTTTTGACTACTTTTTGTTAATAGCTTAGGGCCTTAAGTACCAGACAACTCCATTAATTTGAAATGTATTTTCGTTACAATAACTATGAAACTCTAATGACTTAAATTACTAAGGGTAACAGCCAGTCAATAAAGTATCAGAAAATGAAGAAGTTAAAGAAGATCTGGCAGTGCAGTAGATTAAAGCTCTTAGCTGTTAATGAGCTACTTTGCATAGTCAAGGGTTTAAAGTTTGATTCTTTCATAGGATCCTAGGTTGGTAGTATGCTATTGGCCCTAGGGCCTATATAAGCCTCGCCAAAAACGTACCCTGGCTTTCGCCACCCAAAAAAATTATTTTCCAGTGCCCCTGTCAAGCAGAACCACAGATGTGATCCCTGGGGTGAATTTCCTATTTTCCATCCAATCATCAAGATAGCTCTGTTTGACATAGGTTGTCTATTCCAGAGTATGGGAAGTGTCTGAGACAGGAATCTATCCATCCAGCATATTCTGTTTATTGTGGTGACAAGGTTTAGGTCCCTAGAGCATGTAGCTTGAAGGGATTGGGATTTCTTTAAGTTGAGCATGTCCAGCAGCTCTGGGTTTGACATAGCTTTGTATGTTAGGCAGAGATCGCCTCTGAGTAGGCGATATGTGATGGAGTAAAGCTGGAGTTTTTTGAGACGGTATGCTTAGGGCATTTGTTTGAGGTCAGTAATCCTCTTTGTGAGGTATTTCTGTGGCCTTTCCAGTTGTTGTAGATGTCTTGTGAGGTATATACCAAAAGGGGTGTTGTACTCTATAATGGGTCTAATGAGTGATGAGTAGAGGGGAACAATGACCTCTTTTTTTCTGGATGAGAAACCTTTTGCGATGAGGTGTGCCATGTAGAAGGATTTCCTGACCACTGTAGTGATGTGATTATCAAAGGAGAGACTACTGTCCACCTGTGTCCCAAGGTCTCTTATCACACTTTCAGTGTTAAGTAGACTACCGCCTATGTGGTAGTTTATGGGTACAGAGTTTTTACCAAAGGGGATGACAATGCACTTTTTGGCATTGAGCTTGAGGTCATGGCTTTGACACCAGGCATCTGTCTCAGTGAGGGCCTTTTGTAGGATGTCCACATCATTAGGAGTTTTGATTATGGCTCCTAGTTTGCAGTCATCTGCGAACTTAGTTAGCCCAAGACCTTCTGTGTTAGCCTGTACTTCAGAGAAGTAGATACCAAACAGGAGAGGACCCAGGACTGAACCCTGTGGTACTCCACTTGTCTGAAGTCTGATTTGGAGTCTGATACTTTCACAGTGTGGGTTCTGTCAATAAACCAGTTGGCAACTCATCTGGGATGGTGTTGAATGCCTTGGCGAGATCTAGATAGGCTGTGTGAACCACCTTACCCTCATCTATGGCTTTGGTGACTGCTTCAAAGAAGTCTTTCAGGTTTAGGAGACATGATCTGCCTTTTACAAACCCAAACTGTGTGGGGTCCGGAGTATGGAGATCTCCAATGTCTTTGTTTACGAGTTCCATGATGATACGTTCCATGGCCTTGCAGACCAGGCTTGTCAGGCTAATGGGGCGGTAGTTCCTGGAGTCTGTTATGGCTCCCCCTTTGTGGAGTGGGATAACTGTCTCAGTGCACCATTCAGTGGGCACAAAGCCTGAGGTGAGGTTATGACTGAACATGGCCAGTTCATTCTGTAGTTTGTGTAGAAGGCAACCTGGGATGTTGTCAGGTCCCACGGATGCTGTGTTCTTGGCTTTGGAGAGTGAGGTTTTTACCTGGTGCAGCCATGATTTCAGGAACGTTGCATTCTTCCAGTATAGAGATGGGCCCTTTAGGGGGTGAGAGGGGGGTAAAGTTAGCACTGAACCTATCTGCCAGGATGTTGGCAATAGTTGTTTCTGTATATTTAGTGCCATTGTGCTGTAACTCAGAGCATATCTGAGTGTTTCCATTGAGACTCTTGACATAGCTATAGAATGCTTTGTGGTTATCTTTAGAATTAGCAGCAATTTTTTTTCATAACTAGCTTTGGGGATTTTATGAGGGATCTCAGCCTCTTACTCTATATACCCACTCTATATACCTGTGTGACTTTGAGTAAATCGTTTATCCAGACAGTGCTCCTGGATGTATTTTCTAAGGAATAACTATGACACACTGGTGCAGTGGTTAGCACTGTTGCCTGACAGCAAGAGTTCCTCCAGTTCAATTCCCAGCTGGGGAGTTCTCTCTGCAGAGTCTACACTTCCTCCCTGTATTCACATGGGTTTTCTCTGGATGTCTCAAGTTTTGCCCCACATTCCAAGAACAAGTTGAAGGTAGATTGTTCACTCTAAACTGGCCATAGTTGTGACTGTGGATGTGAGTGTGTGGTATGGAAGAGCAGTCATGGCAGGGCTAGGAACCTGGTGGTGTGAATTCTGGCTCTAGATGATTTTTACTGCTGACACCCAGATCCATTGTGCAAAAATGAGAAAAGGGGTTGTGGATGGATAGATGGATGGATGGATGGATGGATGAATGGATGGATGGATGGAAGGAAGGAATAGCTAATTAACCCTAGCACTAGACCCCCCCCCCATACTGTCCATAAGGACAAGGCTCTCTATTCGTCCCTACCAGCCAATCAGTAAAACAGCTCACTTTACGTATTCAGGGATGTCCAAAGGGCAGTTTCAGGTGTACTCTCCAGTCCAACTGGTGAATCTGGGCATTTTGAGGCAATGTTACAACTGCCTCATGTACACATACAACCCTCTTCTCCTACCACCAAACACCAATATATGCGAGAGATGCAATTATACAGCCAAACTGGAGGCAAAGTTCTCTCAACCCAAGACTGGAATTGACAGTCAAGAGGAGAAGGGAAATACTTGCAACACACCACCAGTCTCACATAGACCTACTAAACCAACACCGGCATATGACACACATAAATACACGAAAACATACTTGGAGGCTCTAAATAAAAATCTGCAAAAGCAACAGAGTCCTCCAAAGCAGACATCCAAGCAACCTCTGCACCCCATCACAAACCATGAAACATACTTTGCATAATCAGTGTGCCACGCAATCACAACCCTTAAGGCAAAATAATATACCCAACACACTAGTAATAGGCGACTCTATAGTCAGGCACACTGATGTCCCATTAACTAGGCTGGACAAGGAGAAGGTTACAGTTAGCTGCCTGTAAGGCACCAGGATCTGCCACATAACGCAAGCACACAGGTTGCTCCAGAACAAGTACAAATACGACTCTGTCATTGTCCATGTTGGTGTGAATGACCTGAGATGTAACTCCCTGGACTACATGAAAAGAGACATGGAAGAGCTCTCTGATCATGTAGCCCAGGCTGGTATGACCCTGACCCTGAATAGCATCCTGCCCTCACCAAGAATGATGGCACAGTATAAAGAAAAAATGATCAATTTCAACAATTGGCTAAGTTTCTAGTGTCATTCAAAGGGGATCCAGTATCTGTCTGCCTGGGATGACATGCTCGACAAGCCACGTTGCTTCGCAAGAGATGGCTTGCACCTGTCACACTTAGGCTTTCAAATACTGGGCAAGGCTTTTGCCGCCCCCATAGTGCCTTTTTTAGGCAAGGCTCAAAAGACAAACCCACCACCGTAAATAGCACAAGTAACCAAAACTTAAGGTAATGCTACTCAACACCAGAAGTCTAAACCTCAAAATGCATGCACTCGAGGCACTCCTCAGTATGGAGAACATCCATATCTGTGCAGTAACAGAAACCTGGTTTAAGGCTCCAGAGAGCACCCCAGCACTACTAGGCTATAACTCATACCATACTTTTCAGCCACAGAACCCGAACCGAAACACCAAAGGGTGGGGTTTATCCATATTCATCGATCTGAGGAAGACAACAGTCGAAAGTGCTTATTGGATATCTTCAAGGGACAGTTTTGAGCTTTTTTATTTTTCATTTTATTTTCAAGTCGAAGTTTTATTCGTATTAAAGGACTACATTTTTATTGGAACACTTGTGGATTTCGTTGATTGGCCATTCTTGGGTGGATTTTCTGTCTTTTTTCTGCCAACACCTCCAGGTTAGTGGCACAGCACGATGCCTCAGAGATCATCCATGTGCAACTAACAATGGGCAAAACTGCAATTCAAATTGTAGCTTGCTACAGATCAACTCCATGACCCAGGACTCCCATTCTGCATTTCTGGAGACACTGGAAAATATGAAGGTCCTACCAAACACCCATATATTGGGTGTTTTCAATTACCCAAACATTAACTGGGAGAACTACTCAAGTACTAACTCCCTTGCCCAAAGCTTCCTAGAATGTATAAACTTGAATGCCCTGGATCAACTGGTCAACACCCCCATCAGAGGTGACAACATATTGGACCTGGTCATCACCAACATGGGTGACTGGAGTTCCACACTCCCTCGCTGGTTAGATCAGACCATAGACTAATCACTCTGGATATCCACATTCCGCCCCCACCCCCAATCAAGGAAACCATTGTGAAAAACTTTTCAAAAGCAAACTTCTCATTACTTAAGACCGAGGTGGAAAGGTTCACATCCCCCATGCTAAAGGACAATGCTGTCCAAGCTGCTGAATCCCTTACAGAGGCACTCTATGAGCACCTGCAAGAATGCATGGATCGTGCTATCCCAAGCAAAATCAAGACTCACTCCTCCAAGAAAAGCAAACCAGTCTGGTGGACCTCTGCCATAAACAAGCTGTACAATAGAAGGAGAAAACTAGTACAGAAAAGAGTAAAATCCCAAGAAGGAAAGACATCCCTGATCAGTATCAGCAGGAAACTACGATCCCTCATAAAATCATCCAAGGCTAGCTTCAAAAGAAAAATTGCCAAGGACTCCAAAGATAACCACAAAGCGTTCTTTAGCTATGTCAAGAACCTAAGTGGAAACTCTCAGATCTGCTCTGAGTTAGTGCAGAATGGATGAACCAGAATGGCTTCAGTGGTGAAAAAACGATCCACTAGGCATATAATATGTAACAAAGCAATTTTATTAACAACACACAGAGAAAAAATTAAATAAATAAATAAATGAATAATATTAATCCAAATGAGTCAAATCCAAGCACTTTTGTCTCCTGTGTTGGAGACTTTTTCAAGAACAGATCATGCCCAACAACTGAAAAAACTTTTATACCATCATTAATTAAGTTTCAAAACAAAAGCACCAATCATTTTCTGTTTTCACTAATTGAATCCTTTGGTGTAGGGTGTGATAATTAAAGGTATAACACAATGAAATGTGCAATAAAATATGCAGTTTTACCATGAGTCATGAGTCAAACCAACACAAATAGTAAAAAAAAAAAAAGTGTGTGTGTATATCATTTGTTCATTTTAATGCACAAATGGCATACACATACACACGTTTTATTTATTTATTTATTTTTTTTACTATTTGTTTTGAAACTTAATTAATGATGGTATAAATGTTTTTCCTCTGTGTGTTGTTAATAAATTGCTTTGTTACATATTATACACCTAGTGGATCCTTTTTTCACCAGTGAAGCCATTCTGGTTCATCTGTTTTGCAGCTTTTTGTTTGTATAGTTTAGTGCAGAATGGCACAAAATACACTGAACTGACTGATATTGCCAACATTCTGGCAGACAAGTTTAGTGCAAACTTTATCACCCTCTCACCCCCTAAAAGGCCTATAACCATACCAGAAGAATGTAGAGCCCCAGCAATCACTGACACACAGGTTAAAACAGCCCTATCCAAAGCCAAAAACACAGCTTCAATGGGACCGGACGGTGTCCCAGGCTGTGTCTTACACAAGCTCCAAAATTAACTAACCCCTCACCTAAACACACTGTTCAAACTCAGCCTCTCTACAGGCTATGTACCCATAGACTGGCGCACAGCAACAGTTATCCCGCTCCACAAAGGTGAAGCCCCAACAGACCCCGGGAACTATCGCCTATAAGCCTGACTAGCCTGGTCTGCAAGGCTATGGAGCACATCATCATGGAACTCATTAACAGAGACATTGGGAACCTCCAAACATTGGACCCTACCCAGTTTGGCTTTGTTAAGGGCAGATCATGCCTCCTAAACCTGGTGGACTTCTTTGAGACAGTTACCAAGGCTTTAGATGAGGGAAAGGAGGTCCACACAACCTACCTAGACCTTGCAAAGGCTTTCAACACCATTCCCCCTTCTGGTATTATAGACAAGCTCACCAGCCTGAACATAAACCCCTATGTCACAAGATGGGTTGCCAGCTGGTTCACGGATAGAACTCACATGGTGAGAGTTGAAGGCTCTAGGTCCGACTCTGAACCGGTTACAAGTGGTGTCCCCCAGGGCTCAGTCTTGGGACCCTTCCTGTTTGATATATACTTCTCAGAGGTACGGCCAAGCACAGGAGGAGGACTATGGCTGACCAAGTTCGGAGAAGACTGCAAACTGTACTCAGTTGCATACCACTTACTCAGAGGTGATCTCTGCCTGACATACAAGGCCATGTCCAACCCAGAACTGATGGACATGCTCCATCTAAAAAAAAAAAAAAGAAAGAAAAATCCCAGAGAGCCACATACTGTAGGGATCTAAACCTCACCACAACGATAAATAGAACGTGCTGGAGGGCTAGATTCCAATCCCAGAGACTCCCCCATGCTTTGGAACAGGATTCCAATCTACATTAGGCAGAGCCCCTCATTAACACTCTTCAAGAGAAACCTTGAAGAGTGGATGGGAAACAGAAAATTTACCCCGGGGATCACTGCAGTGGCTCTGCTGAACAGAGGCACAGGGAACTAATGGCTCTGCTGGACAGAGGCACAGGGAACTAATCTAAGGGGGCGGTGAAAGCCAACACATTCTGGCTAGGCTTATAGATGCCCTCTGGCAGATAGCCTAGTACTTACCTATGAACCTATGAAGGATGGATGAACTATGACACCAATGTCTTGTATCACTGAAATTTACCTTAACTGAATTTTCTTTATACTGGAGGTGGATAGCTGGAGGCATCAGCTAATCATCACATGGTAGTTTTCTGTAATCCATTACTGAAGGTGGAGGCAGCAGCAGCAGTAATTATCCTGAAGTGCGTGTGCACACAAACACACACACATACAGATACACACACAGCTACACACAGATATACACACACACACACACACACACACACACACACACACACACACACACACACACACATATACACACACACACACACACACACACACACAACACACACACACACACACACACACACACACACACACACACACACACACACACACATACAGATACACACACACACACACACACACACACACACACACACACACACACACACACAAAACACACACACACACCCCTACCTATACACCTGAAAAAACACAAATCTCTACCTCTGCCCCTGCTGTCAACAATGAAACTCCTCTACCCTCAAATCTCTACATTTCTGCCATGTTAATAATTTCATTCAAGTCAACATGCTTTATGGTCATTTCAAAATCTCCCAATATAATAAATCTGCTCAGTTAATTTGTGCAAAGTTAAAAATCATATTTCCCATTCAGTTGCTTCAGTTTACATCTAGCTGAACCCGTACATGTGTGATGATGGAAGACCTCCTGATGATTTTGAAGAAAGTACTTGCTCTTGTGCCTTGTACCTGTGAGTCTGTAGGGTAGTGCAGCATTTTTTAAGGTCATAGATAATTTTTTTAAAGGTAGCAGACCATTTTTTTTTCACAGCAAAGCAGGGTCTCCCCAACCAACACAGGGCACTAAGCAGCTGCCTAGGTCAGCTTTTACTGGATCTGGTCAGGAAAGGTGCAGTTGCACCACCATGCCTGACAACATTGCTCTCCTTGAAAGGCAGATTTTGGGAATGTACAACAAGCATACCTATAATATTGCCTGGGAAGACTTCCTGCTAGACATGCTAGTCAGACATGTCAGTATGCATAGGAAGTCTGCAGCCTGATGGTCTCACTCTGTGAGCATCACATATGCTTTCAGTTGCATCCCAATTACCACAGGGTGACAAAAACAGCAGCCGTGACTGTTGTTTCATTTCCAAGCCCAAAGGAGCTCCTGGCCTGTGGTCCTGGAAATGTGGCATCATTACCTCTGTGGAACTGTATAAAGAAACACGGAGCAGAAAAATATTTCTGGAGTATACTGAGTTCTTAATTTCACTTTTACCAGAACATAATTATCATCTCTCTATGTCTGCGTGAATTTTTACTGGGTAGTCAGGTCTTCTTCTGCCTCCTAAAAAATACTGGTTGACTGGCTACACTAAGGTGTCTATACACATTTTACTTACTTTTCTCTGTGTACTGAGTCATGGTTGCAAGGCATCCAAGAAGGACCAGTTCACTTGCCCAATTAACAAATAAATCAAATAAAAAAATTAAAAATAAAAACTCTTGAATTTTTTGTCATTTGCAACCACTGTATTTCATTTGTAACTTCATGGCATGGGCAAGATTATATGCCAGTGTGCCAACTAAGTTCACTAGTTTTAAATGAAAATTTTTTAGTTCTTTAAAAGTAATCATGATATACTGAGGTCTGCTTTTATAAACTCTTATCCATACCTGGAAACTGATGCATCTGTGCCAGTAAGTGTCTGTGACAAACTCCTTAAGCAGTGTGATGTTATCTGTCTTTGTCTGCAAAGTGCAAGTCAGATGGAGGGATTCATTCAGGTAGTTGAGGTGGATGCAGGCTTTTGTATCACCATCTGCTGGTATTTCTCTTGGAAATATTGCTAGGAAGTGTCTAAAAGTAAAGAAATGGAAATATGTAATTATTGACATGAACAAGACATACATAGCAAATATTAATCCCATATGTAAGACGATATGGAAAAAACTATTTGTGTCAACATCTTTCATAAATTCATATCCTCAAGCAATTTTTCTGCATGTATTGCTTGGCCAGAATTTACCGTAATGTCACAGGGATTGCTTCTTTCACCAATTTCATGTAGGCAACACTCTCACCAACATGATGAAGGGCAAAAATAAGTTACCATGACACCAAATTATGATGAGAACCCAACAAGGTCAGTGTTTTATTCTTCTGACTTGAAACATGGTGTTGTTTGAGAGGCCTAGAGTGTGCAAAAATGCCTATTTATACTCAGAACTGTGAAATACTGAAAAGGCTTTTGGAAGCCAAATAACAATATAAAGACGGTCTTTAGGCAGCAAAACCTCTTTGATTTTGCTCTGATGCATTTATATTCAACTAATACAAACAAATGCAAAACCAGATTAAGTCCAGACTAAAGTGAGGAAGTATAAGTTTATGAGTGGTATACAGTTCCTGACAATGCAATAACTCAACTGTATTGTACAACCCTCTGTGACATGATTTAATCTTACAAGAAACAAAGCCAAGAGAGACAGAGAAGGCACAGTTAAATGAGTTACAGAGAAGGTACAGTTAGATGAGTTAAGTCAGCACTTGCATATTTCATTAATGCATTAGGTAACAATTAATCATTTATGTAGTTTTTGACAAATAAGCAAAACTATACAACTTTTTTAAAACCCCTTTGTCTAATTTAATGACGTAATTGAAATGCACCTCACTTTATGATTAAGTTATTGCTACATACATTTAAAATTGCTTTTCCTCATAATGACTACAACATTCTGCTCTATTTCCTCAATCTTTAAATCCTACCTGTACAGTCTTGTTATTTAGGAAAACTTCTGCCACTTCTAAACATCATTCTTTCCTTAGTTAAAAAATTCACTTCACTTATTTCTCTACAGTCTAGATACTAACTTAACATGACAGGTGGATGGTGTTATTGCATTTTAATCAACTAATTTATAAGCCACTCAAATAATTTGACTGCTTCTGGGTGTAAACCACCCTGTACCTACCATTACATTGGTGACAATGATTATACAGGCTTAAACAACTCCATTTCTGCCTTTGGGCCTCATAATCTGCAGATTATTAGTTGACCACTACCAGCCACAGTATTCTATGCATTTATTTGCTCATTTGATAACTGCTAGGTGAACTGGGCCTTCCTAGATGGCCCAAGCCACAAGGATAAGGGTAAATGCAAACATTTATACAATTTAGTATAGCCAATCTGCCAACATGTTTTAAAGGGTGGAAGACAATGGTAGTACATGTGGAAAACTCACAAAGACACAGGCAAAATACCACACAGACTGAAACTGCAAGTTGTACTAAACCCTCACATGCAGAGACATGAATACTTTTTCTTTTTTTTTTCATTTTTCGTCTTTGAATCTTATGTTTACCTGATTTTTCTTTTTATAAAAATTGTAGTACCATCCTAATTACATTTAACTGTACATTGTATCCCTAACTCAGTTCTTGAGGACTCTATGCAATAAAAAGTTGTAGCAGTTGACTTGCACTATTGACTTCAGGACTTATCAAAAAGAGTATGTTGTAATTTGTAACTGCTGGGACTGGCTAAGTTTTGAAGTCACAGCTCTGCCGTGTAACTGATTGTATAATAATAATGTGAATGATCTTCTCTACTGCACTGCAAATTTCATGATTTTTTCAGTATTTCCTTTATATCATTGAGGGTGGAAGTCACTAAATAATAACAGACATTTGAATTTCAGACTATATATCCTTCAGAAAATTAGTAACACAAAACATTTATTCTATCAAATTTCTAAGTTTACAAGAACAATCTTTAAAATTTGGGGGCCTTTGCCCCTTCCCCCACATTATTTTTGGCTTTGCCCAGATTTCTTTGCTTAAGAGGTTGAGAGGTATATTTCCCACAATGCTGTAAGGTATCTCTATAACTGCTTCCTTCCTAGTTCCTAATTTCTTGCCTACTTCTTCACACCATCCCTTCCTAATTCACCATCACTTCCAGTTTCTTGGTATGGTAGAACAATATTAATTTCTGAACTTAGTATATTCCTTTTCAGTGGCACTCAGGCTTTATCTTTCTTTAGTACATATTACTGAATTCATATTTTTCATACCAAACATTCTCTTGTATGTCTTCAGAATTCTATGTTCTTTGGTTATATTTCCATTCTTGGTCACACTGATATATTCTCAGTAGGATTCACTTTATAATATTGAAATACTGAAATCTCAGATTTCAGTATCTTGAGACTATAAAGCCGAACATTCACAATATAGAAACCCCAAAAGCACAAAATTTTAAATCGTGACTTTTAAATACACCCTCCACCACACAAGCAAACATACATACACCTTCCTCCCCACACTACAATAAACCAACAAAACGCACACAAACACAACAGCACAAATACACAAACAAGGCCTACATATAAGAAGGGGGGCAAGCCCCCCTGCACCCCCCCATGTGGGGGCTGTGCCCCCACACCTTATATATACTAACTCCGAGGTTGCACTAAAAAAGACAAAGACACTAAACCCACCACTACATATTCCATATTCCCCTTGCACACACATCACAAACAGACAAACACCACCACCCTCAACACTTACACATTCACACTCTTACCTACCTACCCTAACTTACACCTAAAACTTCCCAACACACTCACATACACTCAAATCCCTACCCAAAACCATTAAAATACAGCACTTACCTGAATCTACAGCTATATCCACAGAATGACAGGCAAACCATATCCCACAGCACACCGCACCTTACAAACACAGCAAATCCCATGTAGCGCACTACCACAACTGCGGATTTGACACTTCAAATTCGATCAAGTGCAGTTTTGCTCAGCTGCACTTTCGGCACTTTTGTCTTGAGATACTGAAATTCGAGATTTCAGTATTTTGAGATAGTAAAGTGCTTCCCCTCAGTATTGCAAATCAAGTTTCAAACCGCATTCTCTGCTTAAAGATTATTTTTTTTATCCCAATATCTCTCAAACTCCAAATTAACAGTTTTAGGTAGATTATAAACACATGGTAGATAATCCTCTTCTCTGCAAATATCCACTCACTACCGCAGATCTACAATTATGTTTTCCCTTGCCTATCACTACTGGAGCCCCTCTTGCAATCAGTATTAACACTCACCTTTTCCTTTTTTCCTAATATTCTGCTGAATGCCCACTTTGAAATCCTTTTTTTTGTCAAGCTCAAATTCTCATTTGTACCCAGATATGCTTCCAGTATCATTGTTATTTGCACCATACACCTCTTAATATAACTCTTATATACTCTGTTTTTCCCTATACCTGTAATGCTATTTACATTCCATGATAGCATTGTCTGAGTAGATATTATAGCAATAACCCACGCCTGGGTGTAATGTTATTTCCATCGTTATGGTTTGGTCCCAAGGCTTAAGCCCTGGACCAAACAAAAAAAGCCAGTGGGTGGGTACATTTAGCATTACCCACCCAAGTGTGGTTATGCTTACATTATATTACACGATAAAAAAGAAGGTTCGTTACTTTCTTAAATACGGCAATAATGCCATAATGTGCCCGTCTCTTCCTTCCGCAGATGTCATTCCATGGTGCGGAACTATGTACTGATACGCCCGCTCAGCTCAGTGTTGTGTGTGTCATTCGAGAAGCAAGATCTCCGTTGTTTTATGATTATAGTTAAATGAGTTAAGTTATGATTGTTTCAAAATACAAAGCAACAGACATCTCCGTTTATTTGTAAGCATCTCCTAATGTTTTATTCATAATGGTCTTTAACACACTAAAAAGCAAGACCTTGCTTGTTCAATCTTTTTTACACACAGCTTGCTTAAATTAACATAACTAGATGAAGCTTTAAAATAAGCAACGGAGATCTCCGGAGATATGCTAATTCTATCTCTGGCCATGTTAAACCCATTTAACATAGCGGTATTAGTAAGCTTGTGTATGATAGAAAGTTTCTACTCCTACCTATTATGCATGACAGTGCTTCAGAATTCATATTTCCAACTTTTATCACATGCACATTTTTTGGCAGATCTCTTCTGTCCTTCTCATCTCCGTTTGAATATATGTCACGTCTCAAGACTTTTGCTTCCATGAGAACACTCAAATAAAAAAAAAAATACATTTTCATACCCCACCCCATTTTAACAGAGAACAAGCACACAAAATGTGCAGTTTTAGACCATGTTTACCCCCCCAGACTTGAGCAATTGACCCAATTAAACAGGTGCAACCGCAGACATTACATAATATAAAATTATGGTTATCTGTGCTAAAGTCATGGTGTAGCCTAGGTTCCCACTCACACTAATTGCTCTCTGTTCTGTTCTTATCTCTACCTCATCCAGATATGAAAAAAATGGTTACTTTCAGTCAACATTCACTTTTAGCCCTAAGAAAAAGGGTGCATTAGTCACCTTTAAATAAATAAACTAAACTGTGCATTGTTGTATTAAATGTATTAAAGTACTAAGGCTGCTGGGGAGGAAAGTACTTGTATAAATGATTGACTTCCCACATTTTAAAACTTAATTTGTTTTTCTCTGAACTCATTGCCAATACATTTAAATGCTAATTGCACTGTACTTTATACAATTCACTCAGCAGGCAGTGTTCAGACCTCTCATTATTAATTGCTTTTCCTCTCCAAGTAAAAGCAGTAACTTACTTTGCAGATGCAGGAAGGAATCATCGCAATTTCATTTAGAACACACTAGTGAGTCCTCCCATGATTAATTGTCTGAACCTGTAGACTTCTTATGTGGTAATGGAAAAATAGCTAACGACTTTACAAATACAAGAAAAACAAGCATTTCCTAAGCCATTCCCCATTTTTTCTTACTTTTCAAATATATTTGCTTAAAAACTCTTGCCTATAGCTTAAATATATAAAGCAAGAGAAACTATCTTAGTTTAACATATACTTTGTTCAATGCAATTTAACATCTTCCATACCAGTAGCCCAAGTATGAATAGCATTATATTAACTTTCTAGCTTTTCCTACCTTGTTACAGTGTAAAGCCTGGATACCGTACAACTAATAAAAAGTACTTGCTAGCTTTACTGTCTTTGACATATACAGCAGTCACAGATAATACATCTCCACCTCATATTTTATTTGTATTTTGATACATTAGGAATAATATTTTGATTGTCCTGTATTGTAATGGCTTGTAAATTTGACATACACCATGAAGAGAAGAATATCATAAGTTATATGAGTTCTATGGAATATGTATGGCTATGTTACTGCAGAAGTGCATTTAGAAATAGGCAGTTCAGAATACTTACTAATATGTTTCAACTGCTTTCTCTTGGCCAGATTTGGAGCTTATACACAATGTGCCCCATCAGTTATCAAATCCTGCTGTGGAATACCAGTGCAGTTGGTTATTTGCACTTTCATAAAATTAATGTAGTAGATTCCTTACAGTTTCTCTGGTGTACCAAAATTGTCTGCATATGCTTTGTCTTCTAACTACTATTTATTTTATTTTATTTTACATTTGTTAACCAGGAAATTCCGACTGGATCAGGTCCATTTCCAATAGAGGCCCGGGGAGAAAAGCTCTGACATCGAGTTATACAAATACAGTACATCCAGCATAATACACTAAACAGGTTACATCATGTATGTTGAGCATAGTAATATAACAGGAAATTAGTAAGAAACACTCCAGGTAATCTAGAACATAGGTATAAAGACAATATCAGTTATAGTGCATCTAGCATACTACACAGAACAGGTTACATCATGTATGCTGTGCATAGTAATTTAACAAGAAGTTAATAAAAACACTCCAGGTAAAAGAAGATATAGGACATAGGTAAAAGACAATGAAGTAAAATTCTAAATTTTAGAGTGCTTATTCAGATACCACTCTTCCAGGGGATCAGAGATCCAGTATGTAATCAGAGGGCAGCTTGGGAGTTAGTAGCAGTGTGGGTAGGGTTATGTGATATAAGGGCATAACCAGGTACTGAGAAGATGTGATATGAGGGAGTTTTTGAATATGGATGTGGAGGGGGCAGTGGTCACAGATAGGGGAAGAGAGTTCCAATTTCTGGCAATGCTGTGGAAGTAGAGCACTTTCCCTGCCTTGTTGTTAGCCTTGGTGATGGAGAGAAGAGATTTTTCACTAGATCTTAGGTGCTGGTTTGCAGTGTAGACAGTAAGTAGGTTGGATAATGAGGGGGGTTTTCAGGATATTTGAGAATATTGTAGGCTGTGCTCAGCTGGTTATAGTTAAGTAGCTGTGGTAGCTGAAGACATTTAAATTCTTTTAGTGCAGTACAGTGATGGGTTCTATAGACTGAGTTAGTAGCAGACTTTGCTATTTTATTGTAGCAGGATTCTAGCTTGTCTAGGTCAATTTGTCTGACTTGGGTAAAGATTGGTGCTGCATATAATAGAGTTGAGAGGAGGTGGGTTTGTGCAAGAGAAACTCTTGCTTTTTGTGAGAGAAAGGACTTATGTCTATATAGGGACCCTAGCTTTTTGTGTACTAGTTTTATGGTATGTGAGATGTGAACATCAACATGGATATTATTGTCTATTTCAATGCCCAGAAGTTTGGTGTGGTTAGAAGGGGAGATGATGGTGCCGTCCTTAGATGTTATGGTAAAAGAGAGGGAGGTTTTTGATCTGTTAGGGGTAAGTAGTAACCGTTTTGTCTTTTTGGGATTTAGAATCAGTTGGATAACTGATATCCATTTTTCTACTGAGTTAAGGTATCCTGAGTGAGTTTATGTAGGGTGGTGGGGGATGAGGTGGAGTAGATCAGGGTTGAATCATCCACATGTTGTATGAGTGTTGCATGTTGTGTAGAGCTGTTGAGGTTATTTGTGAAAATAGAGAAAAATAGTGGGCCCAGTACAGAGTCCTGTGGGACTCCTATGGGGGTTGGAAGTTGTGGAGACAGAGTTCCTTTCCACTGGACTGATTGTTGCCTGTCAGATAGGTAACTTCTGGACGTGGCTATAGTAGAGGAGGTGAAGAATAATGATGTCACTGAGTCTAGTAGAATGGAGTGAGAGACCATATCAGGTGCTTTTGAGAGGTCAACAAAAATGGCTGATACATATTTCTTATCATTCCTGTGAAGGTTTATATGATTATTGAAGGATTGAAGGGCTGTAGTGGTGCTGTGATGTGGACGGAAACCATGTTGTGTGGTTGATAGTAGGTTGAGTGTGCTGAGAAATGTCATCACTTTTAAGTGTATGCATTTCTCAGTAATTTTGGATGGGGGCAAAGGATGGCAAGGGGTTGGTAGCGGGAGAATTCGTAGGAGTTACCTCCTTTGTGGAGAGGGATGATGTGAGATACTTTCCAGAGTTTGAGTATGTAGGGTTCTAGTATGGAACAGTTGATTAGGAAGAAGACAGGATATGATAGGGAGTCACTAGGCATTTTTAGGTATGCAGCAGGTATGGTGTCAGCTGCCAATGTGGTTGGCTTTAGTTTTTGGAGGAGTTTTTTGATAGTTGAGGTGGGCACTGGTGACGGGCTGAAAGACATGGTGATGTGTGGTGGGTTTGGTTGTGACTAAGGTAGATTATTTTTGATTATTTGTCTGGACAGGGCTAATATAGACTCTGTAAAATGGCTATTAAATTGAGAAGCTATGTCTAGGGTATTGTTAATAGAGCTGGGTGCTGGAGTAGTGATTTTGCCTGGCTTAAGTAGGGAATTTATGGCATGCCAGAATTTTTGAGGATTATTTGAATATTTGCTTTGGGCGCTAAGATAATAGTTTTGTTTGTTTATTTTTTATTCTGCCTTGGCCTTGTTTCTAAGCTGTATATAGCACTGCCTAGAGCTACGGATTTTGTCAGTTTTCCAGATTTTCCAAGCTTTGTCTCTGGCTTTTAGTAAGGCTCTAGTGTCCCTACATAGCCAGGGTGCATAGTTGGCTTTATCTCTGATCTTTCTACTAGGGGCTAGACTGTTAAGGATATTAGAGAAGGTAGTATTAAAGTAGTCTACTGCCTGGTCTAAGTCAAGTGTCCATAGTGGTTTCCAGTTGCAGTGGCTTAGGACAGTATTTAGGTCTTGTGGGGTAAGGTTACTGTTGTCTCGTATGAGTTTGTAGACTACTGATTTAGGGTGATTGGAATGTTTGTGGAATAGGAAGGTGGGGAGATGATCACTTAGGTCATCTGGGAGACAGCCTACTGAGTAGTTTTGTTTGTGATAGTTGGTTAGTGTCCAGTCCAGTATGGATTCTTTCATTGTTTTCTTATCTATTCTTGTTGGTTCTTCAATTAGTTGAGAGAACCCATATAGATTGATATGTGTAGAGGGGCTGCTGGAGTTACAGGCTGCCCAGTCAGTGTTAAGGCCTCCTAGTAGGATTGTTCCCTGAGGTAGATTGTCCTTTGTCCAGTGTAGGATGTCTTCTATCATGTGTGAATTGTTGGCTGGAGGTATGTAGCATCATATTATATTGATCTTCTTGTTGTTTCCTATGGATAGGACAGAGAATAGGACTTCAACATTTTGAAATGTCGGTGGTGTGGTGTGCAGGAGCTGGAGGTCAAGGATGTTTTTATAGAGAATGGCTACTCCTCCTTTCCTCTTTGTTCTATCAGATCTAAGTGTATTGTACCCTGGGGGAAGAAAGTCTTCATCTTGGATACTGAGTTAAGCCAGCTCTCTGTGATGGTGTGTACATCAGGGTTATAGTGGGGTATGAATGCATGCAGGTGTGTTTGCTTGTTGATAATGCTTATGTTGAGATTTAGGATCAGCAGGTCAGATGTTTGTCTGGCTGAGAGGGGACCTGGATTTGGGTGAGTGTCACCAGAGGCTAGCAGAGTTTGTAGTAGTGTTAGTATATGCTTCTTAATATTAACTGTATGTGAGCTTGGTCTATGTGTGCTTTTCTTAGAGTGGTGAGATAGTGTCATTTTTGGTAGTGAGTAATATGTAGTTGTAAGATTTATGATTGTGGGGCAGATGTAGAAGTATGAGTGGGTTTGAGAGGGTGAGCTAGTGTGGGTAGTGTGATGGGGTAACTGTGCAGTGGTTGGTCTGTTTGTAAGGAAGTTAGGAAGGTTAGCACTAGTAGAGCTAGTGTTAGGGATGTGAGTGTTGGTAACACATTACTAGTTTGGGTGATAAGAACAACTAGGATTCCTGGTTGGTTGTGTGTAAAGGTGGAGTTGTGTTGTCTGGGAATGTATTGTTGGGTGTGGGATCAGTGTGGGAGGGAGGTAGGATGAGTGGGATGGGCTACTGGTTGGGGAATTGGTCAGGTGATTAAGGGTTAGAATAAAAGTAGTAGAAGTAGTGGGGACGGGTGAAAATAGGGGGCAGGGAGCTGGGCCAGCTAGACTGCGATTATGGAGAAAGCAATCAGTCAAGCCCCTTGGTATTAGTTAGCTACAGGATGTGCTGTAAAAGGAAATGTAAATAACTAGTCACAATGTTTAAAACATAACTGTTAAGGACCACATCTGCTAATAGCACGCATTGTAAATATCCAATCACCTATGCAGATTTGTCTTGTAGGTATCCTTATTAAAAAATGTTATTCTTGGCTTGCAATAACTGTAGGGAGAAACCAGACCGTAGCAGTGGTTTTATCTGGCAATGTTGCAGTAGCTGGGGGGGGGGGGCCCGAGCTGCGATGATGCAGGTAGACCAAGTGTGTTGTAAAAAAAGAGATAACAAGTGATGTTAGGAATATGGCTAGTAATTACGAAGTGCACAACACCTCAGTTACTGTAAAGTAAGAGGAGTGAGTGTAAGCTGACTCAATGTGGATGTGTGTTGTTAGGAGAGGTACAAAGGAACCTAGAGAGGCTGTAAGGGGACCTGTGGTGTCTGCAGAGTGAGCGTGCAATGACCAAGTCAAATAGAAGTTCAACAGATGATAAACGTACAGACTGCTGACCTCAGTGCTTGTAATGGATTTGATAACAGGTAGAAATTATATTATAGTAACAGTAAAACACATACTTATGCAGTCAACTTTTCTCAAAATAGCGCAGTAGGCAATTACTGCTTAGAACACATCTGAGGATAACCTAGAACACATGCTTATGCAGGCTGAAATATTAAGTAATGCAGAATAAAACAGATCAATAGAGGCAAAGAATCTTGCCAGTTGTCAACAGGGCGCAAGAATTTCTGTGTCTGGCAACTTTGAACACTGCTTTGGTAAATGGAATATGTGCAGTTGCAGCTTCTACAAATAGCTAGGGAAAGGATACTGTAGGCAAGTACACAAAACAGTCAAAACCAGTTAAGGAACATTACATTACACAAGTCTCCAACAAAAACCCATTGTAAGCATAACAGCATATTTAACAGCAAACAGTGTATGTAGTAAAACAGTTACTATTTCAGTTAGTCCCTT
This sequence comes from Protopterus annectens, assembly GCF_019279795.1. Taxonomy (NCBI): domain Eukaryota; kingdom Metazoa; phylum Chordata; order Ceratodontiformes; family Protopteridae; genus Protopterus; species Protopterus annectens. The sequence continues at coordinate 135,226,499 of NC_056741.1, forward strand.
GAAAAAACATTCAAAACCAGTTAAGAAGCATCACTTAACACAAGTCTCCAGCCAAATTCCTTGTAAGCATAACAACATGTTTAACAGCAAATGGTTTATGCAGTAAAAGCAGTCCCAGCTTCAATTAGTCCCTTAGATTATTGTGAGCATAACAGCATACGTAACAGAAAACAGTTTCTGTAGTAAAAGCAATCACTACTTCAGTTAGATCCCTAGACTACACAAAGTTAGCTAAGTACTTCAGTTGGAAAGCATAAACATGCCTGTTAACCCAGGTGCACCACAAACATTTGAGAAGAACTTAAGCACTTGCAGGCACGCATACTGAAAAGGGTCTGGGGAAGCTTCCTCACCACAAGCAGGCCAACAGTTGCTCTTGAGAAGCATCATGTTCATCCAGTCTTCCCTCATTTAAGCCTTTGACTTCTGCAGTATTTTCAGCTCAGCTAAACATCTATTTAAAAACTTTTATTGTTTCCATTCTTTTGTCATTTGACAGTATATATTCCTCCTGCATCTCATATATTTTAAATGCCTCTGACTGCATTTGATTTAGTTTTCCCTTTAAATTACTGGACGCTACCTCCTGCACTAAAGCTGAAATGTGAACATCTTTTTGCTGAACATCTGCAACATCCTTCACAAGAGCCTTTCATTCACATTTTCTTATCAGTCTTCTCCTTTCTCCATATGTCTTCTGTGCTGGCATCCAGTCAATGTAGTTACCAGACATTAACTGAATTCTATGTAAACTGATAGATTTTGAGTTGTTATAACATTTCCTCAGTTTTCCCACTAGACGTGCTCTAATATTACTGTTCAGTATGCAACCATCGTGGGTATGAGTTAGAATACTGAAAGCACATCAAGAGAGTAAACAAACTATGGTGATGGGTGAAGAATGATGTACTCAGAGCTATGGACAAGGGTTGAGGAATAGGCAAAATGGTGAAATGACAAGCAGTCTACTATGGCTACACAGCAATGTAAGGTTAACAATTAGGATAAAGATAAGCCCTACAAGGGGTGGAAAGTTGGGGGCAGTGGTGGATGTTAGTAAATAGGTAAAAAAAAGATGGGTATGGCAGGAAAGAAAAGAGATGAAATGGAATTAACAGAAATGATTAAGAAGGAAAACAAGGGATTTTTTTTATGTACACTGCAGAGTGAAAAAAGAGAGGGATAGACCAGGTTTGGTCATGATGAGAGTGAGAGTACAGAAGTGTGTGGAAAAAACATGGGTACTGAAAGAGTACATAGCTTCAGTCTTTACAAAAGAAAGCAAGAGGAGAGGGCCATGCCGTGGGGAAAACAAGACAGAACAGAAGAACAGTGAGTAGACACCAGGATACAAATAAACAGAGAATGAAATATTTGCCCTTAGGGAGGATAAACAAAAGGACTCCATCGCTATCTCCCTGATCCCTCAGAAATCTCACTCCTTTGTCATCAAATGTGCTGACAGAGATCTTCAACAGGCCATGTGCCATTTGAGAAATATAAAAGGACTGGATGACAAGTGTACCATTTTTGTACAAAAAGGAACATAAAAAATCTGGGAACTATGGCCCTTTTATTTTAACAACAGTAACAAGGAAATTCATACAAAGAATCTTCAATGGATGACTAGTATCATTTCTAGATGATAGATGGAAAACAACAACTATCATGGTTTCAATGCCAGAAGGAGCTGTCAGTCAAAGCTGATACATTCTGTCATTGGGTTAAAGCTGAAAATTACAAGGAAGTACCATAAAATGTCAGTTACCTCAGCAAGAGCTTTGTCTCAGTCCCCCAAAGGCAGGGGAGAAGAGTTGGGGTTAAGACCAAGCCTATGGCACTGGACTGCTGCATACTTGAATAGTAAGTCACAAAGGTCTGTGGTGAAAGGGGTCATACCTGAAACTGGAAAGTGGTTAATGGACTACTGTATGGGGTTTTTGTTTAGTAGTCTTAAGGCTGTATTCATTTATTATCTGTTAACCTAGTAGGTGGGCTGGCCTGTTGACGCTTTTCAGCCATAATCTAGATTCAAACAACAATAAAGACAGGAGTTAAATGCAGAAGTTTATATGAGAAGAACATAGCAAATACATACATTATGCATGCAGGCAAAACACAATGGAAATGCAAAAAAAAAAAACGAATAAACATATAGTGAAACTTAACTTACACCATATACAGGAAGGGATTTATGGGAATTAAGATTATAATGCAAAAATGGTACTTGCAACATATAAAGTACATACAATATATAAAAGATATGTACAAAAGACTGACATTATGTCAGTTCTGTGAAAGATGTATGGCTATGTTAGTGCAGAAATGTATTAAAAAAAAAAAGAATAATTAACGACGGTCCCTAAAACATTTGCATATGGCTTCATTATAAACATGGTCTCTTAGAATATTTTTGAAATCTTCAAGGGTATTTTGAGACTTGACCTGTAGTGGTAGTTTAATCCACATAATGGGATCTTATTTAGAGAAGGCTCATTCTCGAATAGTTGTCTTAACTGCTTTTGAGTGAGCAAACTTGATCTGTAAAGGATAGTTTAATTTTTAATACCCTAGCTTTAATACTGAAGTGAAACTTATTATGGGACATTGTGAGAACTCGGACTGTAACAGAAAAGTGAAAAGATAGTACATAAGTCAAACTCCGCCTCCTTAAAGGTGAAGTTTGACTTCCATACTTCTACTTCAGCTTTTCAAACACACACACACACACACACACACACACACACACACACGCATACACACATATGCACACACACACACACACACACACACACACACACACACACACACACACACACACACACACACACAACCCAAACAAGCACACACACACAGTGAGAGTGAAGAGTGATAGGGTGGGAGGGAGGAGTGGGCGATCACATGCATACACACACACACACACACACACACACACACACACACACACAGACAGTGAAGAGGGAAACTTGTGTGTGTGTGTGTGTATGTATATATATATATATATATATATATATATATATATATATATATATATATATTTATTTATATTTAGAGAGACAGAGAGAGAGAGAGAGAGTCAAAGAAGGAGATAGAGCAAGTGAGAGAGAGAGAAACGTTACAAGTACATTTCTACCAATAAACAAAAAAAGTCCAAGGCTGTAGGAAGCACCCCACTGAAATGAAAGGCAATAAAAATGCTCTTTATTTTCCACAGTTTCACACACAGGACATTAGCGTTCACAATGGCACATACGTTTTCCTCTGTAAAAAGACTTCATCAGATAAGCTTCCTGTGTTCCCTCCCTCAATTTATGCAAGCAGCAATTAAAAAGCCACCAATAAAATGCTTGAAGTGAAAAACAAAGATTGCTAGTTGCTTAGTACTGCTGTTTAAAACCTTGTTCTCACACTGAAACAGTAGCCAAAGCCACTTTTTAAAAGCTCACTTATACATTAAAATAATGACAAATAAAACTATCAGTAAAAACATTAAAAAATGCATCATAACCATTGAATGTATGTATATATAAAAGATGTTTAAATATATGTACAAGAATATATAAAAATAAACTTATTTAATTTCCTTAAAACCATAATAAAGTGGTTAAAATAGAAAGTGCACCCTTAATTCTAAAAATTAAGGAAAACGTTGTGTATGCGCAGATTAAGTGTGATAATCTTTCCAGAATGATTCTAAACTATGGTAAAAGCACACCGTGAAATTATTAAGAACTCAAAAAATAGGAAGATAGGAACAAAGGGGGTCTATAGTTTAGCAGCCCTTAGTTTTAATAATGGGGCAATAGAAATATTCTCATTTAAACCAGGGGCTTTAGCAGCATCTAAGGTCACCTACCAAAATAGCTCACAATATTCAAGCCTGGTTTCCCATGGACCCCCTCTAACATCAAGAAGAACAGTTGAACACAAAAGGCTGTAAACTGCAAATGCCACTCTCCGAAGAAAGACGATATGACTGTATCGTAGAAAAAAAAAAACACTTTAATCAAATAGTATGAATGAAACAGATGAAAGTTAAGCACTTTTCGTCCCACCTAGTTGTGGGACTTCTTCAGACACAGAACCTTACAACAACTACAGTTTATATCCTGGTGCAGTGGTGCTGCAATTACAAACACCACAGCTGATTTTAATGCTCATTAAGCATTAAATAGTTTAGACTGACAAATAAAACCATGTTTTCCATTAAAACAGTTAAACATAGTGCTTGCCTAACATAAACAAAAATAAATCAGAAACCATTAAAATGGTATAAATATTTTAACAATATTTTAAAAATGTTTAAAAACTTATGTATATTTTATATACGTTAATGGCAGTGAATCTATAATAATAAAAAATAGCGAATCCACTAAATGCATTTATAATACATAAATTTACAATGGGCAAAAACCTTGTTTAACAAACATGAACCTAGTATGTATGAAACACATAAACCTAATGTATGTAGTGTGTATAAAAAAGAGAGGGGGGTTCAATTAAAAACACCACAGCTGATTTTAATGCTCATTAAACATAAAAAAAACATGTTTACCATTAAAAACAGTCAAACCTAGTACTTGCCTGACATAAAGAGAAACAAATCAAAAGCCACTGAAATGGAATAAATATTTTAACAATGTTTTGAAAAATGTTTAAAAACTTTTGACGTATACTTTGTATACGTTAACGGCAGTGGATCTATAATGATGAAAATAGCAAATCCGATAAGTACTTTTAAAACACATATATTTACAATGGGCAAAAACCTTGTGAAACAAACATGAACATAGTATACCTTAGTGTATATAAAACACATAAACCTAGTATACATAATATGTACAAGAAAGAGGGGGCAGAAATGTCATGAATGACATCTTGAAAGACCAGGTTAATACAGAACATACCTATATATAAAACAGGCCAATGTTGTCAATTTGAAACAAGTGACTAATGCACTAAATCACAAAAATAGAGGTCTTTTCTTATGTTGGGGATAGCTCTATTCTGTACACAAAATAAGAAATATGAATTATAATACATGTGTTAATATGTCAATACATGAATATAGCCACATTTAATTAATCTAGGTAAAATATATGTATAGATATGTCCTCATCGGCACAAACTCCTTAGCTTCAATATTGGATAAAGGGAGCATATTTCAGTAAGTCCAGGAATAACACTAGCATTGCAGCGGATCTTCCAGTATAATTCCAAGACCTCTAGTTGTACATGGTATGGTCCAACCCTACCATCTGAAAGAACACAATCAACTGCTCTGAACAGAAATTTGTGATTCAGATTTTCCATTATATGTTTTGCTAATGCATTTTCAAGTTTATTTTTCCTAATAGCATGCAAGTGTTCATAGACACGTTCACGAAGCTTCCTGTCAGTTTTCCCAAAGTAAAATGCTGGGCATTGTTGACACTGGGCTAGATACACTACACCTTTAGACTGACAGGTACATTTGTGTCTCACCTGATATGCGACGTTCCCAATACGAAAACTTTCCCCAGTATTCATGTAAGAACAATAATTGCACATATTGCATTGAAACGTACCCTTCTTCCATGGCGGTCCCTGTACGTTACTCTCCATAATTTGTTTAAGATTTTTGCCTCTTTTCCAAAATATTTTTGGTTTATCCGGTAGTTTATTTTGTAATTCCTTATCACTGTTGATTATTGGCCAATTTTTATTAATTATCAATGTGATGACCTCACTATCAATGCTAAAAGGAGTTATGAATGCCAGTCTTACTAATGATGTATCTGGGTTTTGGGCCTGTAGCACCAAGTGTTTTGTACCACCAAGAATAGCTTGGTAAATACCTGATACTCTTTTTGTTTTTACTTCACTAACCAAACTGTCTGAGTAGTTTTGGATAACCACGTCTCAAACATTTCTTTAAGTAATTGACACTCTTCAAGAAAATCCACTTCTCTGGAGACCATACGGGCTGCTCTGACCAATTAGCCTTTTGCTACTGATCTCTTCCGATACCAAGGATAGTTACTACTGTAATGGAGAAAGGTATTAGAACATGTTTCTTTCCTATAAATTTTGGCACAGAATGATCTGTTCTCATGGTCTTTCGATAAATCTACATCTAAATAAGCAATTCTTTCACTACTGTACGTGTGGGTTAAAGACAGGAAACCGGAAGTGTTGTTGATGAAAAATGAAACCAAATCAAGTGCTGTTTTTTTTCATCTCCTTCCATTAAAATAAAAATATCATCTAGGAAATGTGTATAGAATTTAATTTTATTCATCATTTGGTCATTCTTCCCTATCACTTCCTGTTCCCAGTAAGCCATGACTAAATTAGCAAAGCTTCCCCCACATGGGGAGCCCATGGCTACACCTATTTTCTTTAGGTAGATTTTGTTGTTAAAAATCAAAAAATTATATGATAAAACTATATCTAACATTTCTTCTATCAAGGTAATTTCTGACTGCTTAGCCCCTCTTTTCCTTAACATAAAACTCACCCATTCTATACCGTCTTGGTGAGAGATGCATGTATACAAGTCCCTCACGTCGACGGTTAAGAAATTTAAACTGTCATTAAACTCAAAATTGTTAATATTTTGAAAGAATGACCAATAGTCTTTACATATTGCTTTCTCTTGTTGTACATATTTCTGTAATATATTGTCCACCATTTTCGCACACAGATATGTGATACTATTTCTAGCATCAACTAAAGGTCTCATGGGGGGATTAACTAATGATTTATGTATTTTAGGAATTCCAAAAAGATTTGGGGTTCTAGTTGTTAACATGGTCAGATAATTAAATGTTGACAAGTCTATTCTTCCTTCTATAAAGAAGTCCATGAATAATGACACAATTCTAGAATATGCTTGCTGTAATTCATTTCTGGATGTTTCTTGATGAGCATCACTATTTAATATACTCAACATTTTGTTGGTATATTGTTCCTGTGTCATAACCACTAGTTCATAGGTTCATACTAGGCTATCTGCCCTAGGGCATTTATAAGCCTAGCCAGAATGTGTTTGGCTTTCGCCACCCATTTTAAATTTATTTTGCTATGCCCTTTTTCGAGGTTAGTATACTGTGCCTCTGTCTAACAGTGACACAGAAGTGATACCCAGGGTAAACCTAAGATCTCCCATCCACTCATCAAGATTCCTCTTGAAGAGAGTCAATGAGGGACTCTGCCTAACCTGGACTGGGATTTTATTCCAGAGTGAAGGGAGCCTCTGGGTTATGAATCTGTCCCTCCAGCATGTCCTATTTATTTCAGTGCTGAGGTTCAAGTCTCGCTCAATGGGATTTGGATTTTCTGAGGTGCAGCATGTCCATTAATTCGGTTGGACATGGCTTTATCTGAACAGGCGGTATGCCACTGAGTAGAGCTGGAGTTTCTTTAACCGGCAGCATATGGCATCTGTTTGAGCCCTTTGATCCCTTGGTGAGGTACTTTTGGGGTCTTTCCAGTTGCTGCAGGTGTCTGGTAAGGTACATCCCAAAAGGGGCATTGTACTCAATTATGGGCCTGATGAGGGATGAGTAAAGAGCCCCTGATCTAGATGTGAATCCCTTCATGATTAGGTGGGCTATATAAAATGTTTTTCTAACCACTTTGGCCACGTGGTTGTCAAATGAGAGATTGCTATCAACTTGGGTCCCCAGGTCCCTAATTACTTCTTCTGTACTTAATGGATTACCACCTATGTGGTAATTTGTGGGCACTTTGTTTTTGCCAAAGGGGATGACTATACACTTTTTGGCATTTAGCTTGAGTCCCCCTCCTTTATCTGGTTGCAGTCATCAAACAGCAGCAGGAGTAAGTTACTTTTATTTACCTCATTGAGGAGTAATGCATGCCTGCCACTTTCTCTGATTTCACAGACCTTCACTGATTTTGCTTGTAATGTTGCTCTGTCTTTCATAAAAAAGTTTGATTTGCTTGTAAATTATTCAGTGACAGATAGTCAAGAAATGCAGACATCAGAGTTTTATACTTCCTATTGTCCAAAAATGCGTGTTGATGCAAAAGTTGTTATTCTACTAACCTAAGTGAATTAGCGAAATATTTAAAACACGTTTTGGATTTTGAGCCTTTATTCTGCTGCTATTTTTGGCTCTGCATAGAATTCTTAAGCAAAGAAGTTGAGAGTTATGCTATCTAGTTCTGCCAGCATTTATACATTTCCCAAGAAATCCATTCCTGAAGAGCAGCACTTCTTATAATCCAAAGTTTGCTTTGAGATCAGTCACTCTGGGCTGTTGATCTCTCTAGTGCTTACTTTGCTTATACTCATTATCAGCACAGGTTCATAGGTGTTTGCTAGGCTAATGACCACAAAGGCCTTTTTAAGCCTAGCCATGCATCCCAAATCACTGAGAAGTTTTGATACCTTTGATAAGTGTAAGCAGGGGCCTGGGAGATGAACCACTTACAGATTGCCTGGGTCCATTAATTATGGTGCTGTTTGTTTTGTGGACATGCAGGAGGTCCATCAGAGTGCAGTCTGAAAATGCCCTGTATGTCAGGCATAGATCTCCCCTCAAAAGCCTGTAAAATTACCCTAACAGGGTCATATGACCTTGTAATATGACCCTGACAGGGTCATATTACAGTCCTGCCCAGGTTAAATAGCTAATCGGAAAATTAATACATTTTTTTCTCCTTGTTTTCCCCAACCAGCAGCAGCTTTTGCAGGCTCTCACACAGTCAAGGATGTTTAAAGTGCCCCCCTGCCACCACAGGTATTGCAGTTACTTAAAGCTGGCTATGTTTTAATTTTAGTGGAGAGAATGTCCACCAGTTGGGTTTACCTAAGTCAAGGGCAGTATGTCAGTGGTAAAATATTTAATGAAATTGTGAAGCCTGTTACTTGATAAAACACTGTTAGTATCAGTAGAGTCATCTTTGAATTTCAAAGGAGATATAAATAATATTTATTACCCACCTGGCTTATTAAGTATACAAGAGTGCTATAGTAGCTTTTGTTGGTTTCACAGACAGTGCAAAATATCAAGAAAAAATAACTGGCTGTAGTTGGGGGCCCCCCAGGAACAGGGGGCCCCCAGCGACCGCAGGGTTCGCTGGTACCTAAAGCCAGCTATGCTCCTCACTCTCTTTGCTTGAGGTGAGGAAACAGGGCTTTCCATATTCCACAAAGAAAAAAACAGTAAATGTTCAAAATTGATGAATAACCAGCCTTCAAAGCCATAACCAGTAAACAAAAATAAAGTCCAAGGCTGTAGGAAGCACCCCACTGAAAGGAAAGGGAATAAAAATGCTCTTTATTTTCCACAAAATTAATGTTATACTGACCTGAGTAGCGTCACAGTTTGAGTTTAAAGTTCATGTGTCAAGAGGAGAAATGATGTTGTAGCTGATGTGAACTTTTCAACACATTGTGGCCATGGAAATTTGGACAAGGCAACATTAAGAAATTTAGAACTTCCATTATACTGTACATAAATACCAACTGCTTATTTAGAAGTATATACAGACGCCCTGTGTTGCTGTACAACAACCTGCATTATTGCTTTTCATTGTTGCCTCGTGTATAACATGACATGGATTTTAACACACTGAAGCTCTTACACTAACCCAACCCGCATCCCCGACCAACTAAGCAACTTATTTCAGCAGCAGAGATGGTAAGAAATGCAATGTACCAGTCTCTCTCTCGGTCCGTTAGCTCTCATTTCCCTGGGGAAAATAATATGTACGTATTCACCACACACAGTAGAACTGAAACCTATGTATGGAAGTACAAAGGAGCTTATACTGTACTGTCCATCTGCTTTCCTTAGCACTTCCTTACAGAAGTTTCACTTGTACCGTGTTTGGCGACCATGCACATATTTTTTAAACTGCGATATGCTTAATAGGCGGGATGAGTTTGCAGTCACTGGGAAGCATTTAGCCGTTTTAGCAGGTTAAAGTGATGCATACACACATACATACATGCATACAAATATTTCATGCATGGGCAATAGTGCCCTTCTATCCTGTCAGTATACCAAAACAGTTGTTTCATAATAGGTGTCCAGGTCATTCTTAACAATATCTAAACTAGTGTTTGCTTTAATGTAATTTGGTAAGCTATTCCATGCACTAACTATAGTGATGTCAATGAGAGTCAGCTAAGAGTACAAATCTGCAGATTTGATTAGAGCAATCTGTAGTCCCTGTCTATTATGTGATGAGTGTACAGTCAATAAAGGTAAGCCATATTTAAGTTTGAGGAAAAGAGCACTTTTAGCTAAGGATATGCAAGCAAGTGGTGAGAAAATATGTCAAATTCTATAACCTAATTTTAGTTGAACTTTGTAATATTAGTAATATGAACCGTAAAAGGAATGGATGGGAAAAGTGTAAACCCTAAATATTCTTATTTTGACACATTAGGAGTAATATTACTTTGATTGTTCTTTGTTGTAATGGCTGATAAGTTTAACAGATGCTGGGAAGAGGAGAATGTCATAAAATTTGTTTTCCTATGTCAGATTAGGAGTTTGCTAGTTGCAGACTATTGAATGAGTTTAGAAAAGCCTCTTTGCCATGGTGATTGTAGATTAATTTGTTTATATAAAAGCGTTTCAAAGATTTCTGTAGTAGTGCACAGAATACAGATGGAGTCTACAGTCTTTATGATCCTTTGGTGAAGGCACTTTAGGGAGATGAAATGTTTTAAGGCTGTTGATACTGTGACAGAGGCTTGACAATTCTGTCATCTGGTTTCCTGAATAAAGTAGAATGGAGTTTACTACATTTTCAAGGACAAATTTAAGTTTTTTAGTAGATTTTTGTTTCCTTAAGAGAGATCTCTTTGCTGTTAGAGTTACCCATCAATATGCTTGTAGTAATGCAGGCATCAGTTAATTGTCCTTTTAACTGCTTTATTTTCTTCCAGAAGTGTTTCAGATTGTTAGTTGTTGTAACCTGTCTTTGTCTAAAATAGAGTGACTTGTGGTATTGGTTGTTATTCTTGTTAGCTTTGTAAAGATAAGGTACCGTTGCTGAAGTTTGTCATCTGGATAAGATGCCATTGGTAAAGTTGTTCCTCTAGGTAGTTTTGTTTCCAAGCTTTCAAAGCATCATCTCTCTGTTTATCATATTCTAAATATCATTTGTAACCCAGAGGCACATGTGACCTCTGAGTCTTTGATGAGTTTTAAGGTAAAGAGATCATTGAATTGTAGAAAGGATGTGAGTGATGCAGATGTAGGGTCCTGGTGGTAATACAAAAGGATCTAGTGAGCATCAGGTAATACAAAAGGAGCTAGTCTGCAGTACTGAGGTGAGCATCAGGTAATACAAAAGGATCTAGTCTGTAGTACTGAGGTGGGCATCAGGTAATACAAAAGGATCTAGTCTGTAGTACTGAGGTGAGCATCAGGTAATACAAAAGGATCTAGTCTGTAGTACTGAGGGCAGCATCAGGCAATACAAAAGGATCTAGTCTGCAGTACTGAGGTGAGCATCAGGTAATACAAAAGGATCTAGTCTGTAGTACTGAGGTGAGCATCAGGTAATACAAAAGGATCTAGTCTGTAGTACTGAGGTGAGCATCGGGTAATACAAAAGGATCTAGTCTGTAGTACTGAGGTGAGCATCAGCATCAGGCAAGGATTACTCTATAAATATCTATGGGATTCTCTTTGGAATTTTTAAATGGACAGGTAGATAATATAGGTAATAATGTAATGTCTGTGCATCTATGCTGCATCATGATTGTAAGAACTTTAATCACTGAGTCATTTTTTGATGGTGGATTAGGTCTGGTTGTGACTCTTAAAAGCTGATCAAGGCTGTATTACTTTAAGATTGTGTGTGTGTGTGTGTGTGTGTGTGTGTGTGTGTGTGTGTGTGTGTGTGTGTGTGTGTGTGTGTGTGTGTGTGTGTGTGTGTGTGTGTGTGTGTGTGTGTGTGTGTGTGTGTGTGTGTGTGTGTGTTTCCAGTTTGACCTTAATCACCATACTGGGGCTTTCTAGCTGAAAGAATAAAGCTCTTAAGGGAAAACTCAACAGCTATCTGTCCAGAGGCTGTTATTGGTGCAACAACAATGACACCAGGATGATATACTAGACGTCTTGGGTTCAAGTCCCTAATGAGTGATAATATTTTGTGATAATATTATCCTTTCACTCCTAAGATAATAACAGTGCCTAAGTACAGGACTTTCTCTGTATTTGTGTATTTGCAATTTGACATTAATCACCATGCCATCGATTTTCTAGCTAAAAGGATAAAGCTATTAAGGGAAAACTTGACACCTATCTGTTTATTGACTCTTGCTCGTGCAATGGCAGTGATATTAGTATGATATGTTGGAGGCGGTGGGTTTGCTTCACAGATAAGAAGTAACATTATCTTTTCATTTCTGTGACTGTGATAGGTGGATAATATAACAATTCGAGTTTCAGTGCTATGGATACTTTCAGTTCAGGGACTGCCTCAGTACTGGTGATCAATAAGGAGCATAAAATCCCTTTCAAATGCACCTTCAAACCTACAATGCCCATGAGCAAAAGCTTCATCAGCAGAATACAGCAAGCAGTTCACAGAAAAACTTGCACCAATTGTAAAACAGTCTTTTTTCCTACAGCTCTAGATGAGCACCACAAATGTTCAGGTACCTGGAATTCCACTGGTAATCTTCACTCCTGGAATTAAACTGCTCAGCGTAGGAGTTGACTACTCCAGCACCAGATAGTCTTTCATTGATCAAATGCATTCCAGACTACACTGGATCCTTCAATCAACAAAGACTTCTAAACTAACCTACCCCCAGCCTTAAAAATGTATAAGTACACAGCCAGGTACCACTTCCTGGACTCTAGGTGTCTCACTTTAAGGAAAACAGTCCCTATTTCCTTGTTTCACACAATGTTCTTATATAAAAGACGTATGTATTCTTGTTTATCAAATATTCAGACTGTTATCTGGCATTGGCTACATCAGAAATCCTTAACCAATATGTTAGTGTTACAGTATGTATGAATACATCTATATATTTTGAATTCCATATTTGATATATACACACACACACACACACACACACACAGGAACACTTTGACTTGTTGAATGTTTCTTAGGTAAAAGAATGAAAGGATTGAACTGATTTGTATGATTTACAATTTATCAGCTTCTAAACATTATCACATTGGATTTAAAGTGAGAATAGTGCATGGCGGGGTTTAGGGAAATTTTCTTTTTCCCTACAATTGTATGATCTCAGAATTGGTGTATATAAGTAAAAATATGTTGACAGGGTGCATGGGGGTGCAGTGGAACCTGTACTGCCCCAAAAAATGTTTTTTTCACTTTTTTATAAGGTTGACGTTTTGCACAGTGAAACACCACTATAATATTAACGGGGGCCATTTTGGCTGTTGTGTCAGTGGGTTTTCTTTCAAGATCTGTAAATGCACTCATGGATGTGAATAACTGTGCATAATATATCTATCTCCCTCTCTCATATACACATACACACACAAGGACAAATATAGGTATGCACACATGTATACAAACACACGCACACTCATATATATATATATATATATATATATATATATATATATATATATATATATATCATATATATGGGTTTGCATATGATTGACTTACATATTATCGACAAAACATTATCGATGTGAAAAGATCAGCAGGAAAGTGTTCATACCCCAGGACATTATCATAAATATGCACACAAAAAACAAACATTTCTGCAGGGGGACAAAACACACCGCATCCTCCATATGGGGGGACAGCCTCTTTCTAAATATATATACCAACTCCGAGATCACACAATAGCAGGTAAAAGCAGAACCTCTTCCCCACTGTACAAGCAATCTTGCATCAGCACATTGATTGGCTGGCTTACTGATCGCATGTGAAAGGCAGAAAAGTGATTGATAAAGTGAATTTTTGATGGTCCCCGCTATTGAAATGCTGGCTCTTGAAATGCAGAGTGCCAAAAAGCCAAAGAAAAAAGATCAAAAATCAAGGAAAAGAGTGAATCTAGAAGATCACTCTTCTCCTTTAAACTCCTTTATGTAAGGGGGCAGGCCCCCCTGCACACCCTCATAACTTATATATACCAACTCCAAGATTGCCATACCATGGAGGAAGGGGAATATTCTGGGAAATGGCCATCTTAGACTTAGTATATTATATGCAAGTCAATTTTTCAGTCTTTCTGAGTCCACGTTCTAGCAAGTCCTGATATTTCAAATGATTACTATTTTGGATATGTAGAGGTGAAGCTATATCCCTATATGTGTGTACACACACACACATATATAAATAAATATATATATATATGTGTATATAAATAAATATATATATATATATATGTGTATATATGGGTACCTGTCAAATGATAGAAAACTCATTTGATAGAAACTGATTTCACTGAGACCATAACATAGAAAGTTCAAAACAATGAAAAACCCTTTTGACTGAAACTCAAAACACTGAAACATGACAGTAAAAGGTATATGCCCTCTTCCCCACTGTAGTGCGATCCTGGAGTTAGCATATATAGTTGGGGGCTGTGGGGGCCGTAGCCCCCACAAACTTCATACATTTTAAACCCTACATATGGATACTTATAACTACAATGAATAACTCTGCAGAAAACAATATTTACCTAAACTATGTGGGGGGCATTGCCCCCCACACGCCCCCTAACTTTATGTACTAACTCCAGGATCACACTACAGTGAGGAAAAGGGCATATACCTTTTACTGTCATGTTTCAGTGTTTTGAGTTTCAGTCAAATGGGTTTTCAGTGTTTTGAACTTTCTATGTTATGGTCTCAGTGAAATGACTTTCTATCAAATGAGTTTTTTATCATTTGATAGGGACCCATATATATATATATATATATATATATATATATATATATTTATATATATATATATGTATATATATGATCGTAGGCGGTTACTAGATTAGCAGATCTAGATCCTTTAGAAGCCTAACCATGTTATTCCCAGGTATCTCCATTTTTTTGTTTTTGGGTAGTTCATGAACGAATTTATGAACAGAGAGGGCCTGTGATCAACATTAGCCACCCCTGACCATGATGGACATGGGTGTCACCCCAGGGGCAGATTTGCACTCTCCTATCCAATTATCTAGTTGTATTTGAATAGGGATAGTGAGGAGTTCTGTTTTACATGAATAGGAAGTCTATTTCAGAAAAGTGTCAGTCTCTGGGAGACACATCTGTCTGTCCAGTATGTTCTGTTAATGTCACAATCTAGGTTGATATCCCGAGAGCAAGTGACTCTCATGCCATTTGCTTATGGATGTACAGCCTTTCCATTAGGGCAGGCACAAGTCACCTCTCAGCAGCCTATAAGATACAGATTGAAGTGATAGGGCTTACAGCCTGTCCATGTAGGTCATGATTTTGAGTTCCTGTATTTTGTTAGTAAGGAACCTTTGAGGTCTCTCCAGCTGTTGTAGGTGTCTGTTGAGGTACATACAAAAGGGCACATTATACTGTATTAGTGGTCTGATGAGGGTCGAGTACAGTGGAGTCATAACATCCCTTGACCTGAATGCTATGCTTTTGCTTATGAGGTGCACTGTGTAGAAGGCATTCCTTACCCTGTGGAAAATTGGTGGTCAAAGTTCAGATTGCTGTTAACCTGTGTTCCCAAGTCTCGCACCACAGGGTTAGAACTCAGGGGGGTGCTGTCAGTACTGTAATTTATAGAGAATTCTGTTTTGCCTAAGGGAATAATGATGCATTTTTTGCATTTAGTTTTAGACCATGGCTTTGGCACCAGTCATTTATATGTGTTAGCCCTTCTTGTAATATGTTGACATCATTGGGGGTCTGAATGTCTGCTCCCAGTTTGCAATCATCAGTGAACTTGGTGAGCCAGAGGCCAGCTTCTTTGGCCTGGACTTCTGCGAAATAGATGCCAAACAGTAAGGTGCCCAGCACAGACCCCTGTAGTACTCAGCTGGTGATGGGTCTACAGGCATAGGTGGAGTCACCAACTTTGACAGAATATGTTCTGTCAGTGAGCCAACTGGCTACCTATCTAGACATGTAAGGGTTAATCGCTAGCTTGGAGGGTTCTGAATGATGCCAGAGTGAGGTATTGTGTCAAAGGCTTTGGCAGGTCGAAATAGGCTATGTGCACTGTCTTACATTTGTCCATAGTTTTGGTGACAGTCTCAAAGAAGTCTACCAGGTTTAGTAGGCATGATCAACCCTTAACAAAGCCAAACTGGGTTGAGTCCTGCGTTTGGAGGTCACCTATGTCCTTGTTGATAATATCCATGATATTTCTTTCCATGGCCTTGCTGATGAGGCTGGTTAGACTTATGGGTCTGTAGTTCCCAGGGTCAGTTGATTCTCCCCCCTCTGTGCAGGGGGATTACTGTTGCTGTTCTCCATTCTGCAGGAATATAGACAGTTCTCAAGCTATGATTAAAGAGAACGCCAAGTGTGTCTGCTAGGTCTTGTTTTAGATTGTTTAATAAACAACCTGGGATATTATCTGGTCCCATTGAGGCCATGTTTTTGGCCTAAGGATGTGCAGAGATGACCTGTTCTCTAGAGATACTAGGCAGACTGCTGGTGTCAGGTATGCTTTGGGATATGGTATGTGGGGATATGTGGGTAAAGTTTGTTCGGAATCTTTCTGCTAGCAGTTTGGTGATATCTTCCAGTGTAGTGTGAGTGATCCCATCTACAACCAGTTTGGCAGATAGCTGGGCAATTCCCTTTTAGACTTCGGATGTAGTTAAAGAATGCTTTATGATTACCTTTGGCTATGGATGCAATTTTAATTTCGTAATTTAATTTAGAAGGCTTCTGATTTTCTTGTTAAGGCTTAGGAGAGAACTCTTCCTCTGCAAAGTGATATTCCTCTTGCTTTTGGACAACAGTTTCTTCCTCTTGTTATGTATTCTATTTATATTTGAAGTCCACCCGGTGGCTTGTTCATAGGTGTGTACTAGGCTAATGGCCCTGGAGCCTTTACAAGCCTAGCCCATAGAAGTGCCCTGGCACTGTGCCACCCAATGTTAGTTCCCAGTGCCTTTATCAATTACAGTCACTGGAGTGATCCCTGGGGTGAACTTTCCATTTCCCATCCACTCATCAAGATTTCTCTTATAGAGGGCCAGTGAGGTGCTCTACTTGACATGTATGGAAAGTCTATTCCAGAGCATGGGCAGTCTCTGGGTTATAAACCTGTCCCTCCAGCATGTTCTATTGATTGTGGTAATGAGGTTGAGGTCTCTGGAGTGTGTGGTGTGGAGTTTTTTGAGTCGTCTGTATAGGACATGTTTTTAAGGCCTAGGATCCTCTTTTTGAGGTACTTTTGTGGCCTTTCCAGCAGCTGTTGCATGTGTTTAGTGAGGTACATGCCAAATGGGGCACTATATTCGATGATTAGCCTAATGAGGGAAGAGAAGAGAGAGAGAGATGATGACAACTTTCTTCTTGGATGCAAAATCCTTGGTAATGAGATGTGCCACATAGAAGGACTTTCTGACCACAGTGGAAATGTGGTGGCCTCAGGACAGGTTGATGTCAACCTTTGTCCCCAGATCTCTTATAAGGCCTTCAGTGTTCAATGGGCTCCCATCGATGTGGTAATTAGTGGGAACTGAGTTTATCCCCAAGGGGATGACAACGCATCTTTTGGCATTAAGCTTAAGGCCATGGTTTCAACACCAGTCATTGGTCTCAGTGAGGCCTTTCTGTAGGATGTCTACATCACTTGGGGAGTTAATAATGGCTCCCAGCTTGCAGTCATCTCTGAATGTGATCAGCCAGTGTTCCTCCGTGTTGGCCTGAACTTCTGAAAAGCAAATGCCAAACAGGAGAGTACCTAGGACTGATCCCTGTGGGACTCCACTCGTGACTGGTCGGCATTCTGACTTGGAGTCTGCTACTTTCACACTGTGGGGTTTATCTGTTAGCCAGTTTGCAACCCACCTAGTGATATAGGAGTTGATGCCTAGTTTCATAAGTTTATCAATAATTCCTGAGTGGGGAATGGTATCAAAGGCCTTGACCAGATTGAGGTAGGCTGTATGAGCTGCCTTGCCCTCATCCACAGCTCTGGTGACTGACTCAAAGAAGTTAACCAGGTTGAGCAGGCATGATCTACCTTTCACAAAATCAAATTGCGTGGGATCTAGAGTTTGAAGATTTCCTGTATCCTTGTTAATTAGGTCCATGGTGATATGCTTCATAGCCTTACATTTCAGACTTGTCAGGCTAAGGGGGTGATAATTCCCAGGGTCTGTAGTCGCTCCCGATTTATGGAGAGGGATGACTGCAGCAGTGCGCCATTCGGTTGTTTTTACAGGAAAACCTGGTTTTGATCCAGTCAGGTGCAGCAGAGTTTATGCAGTCGCTTAAGTGTTTGTACAGGGCATTTGCATACACTTCTGCACAGTGATTATTGATGTCTGCAATTGCAAGTGGTATGAAGCTTTTTATGCCATCTCTTAGTAGGTTGTAGTTAGCTTTGGTGAAGTTTTTATAAATTTTGTTCCTGTGGGGGTGTCAGTTTCAATAGTTACTTCAAACGAGACTGATTTTTGGATTGCCCTAACAAGGGAGGCCCTCACTCATCCAGAGGTACATTAACCTCCCCATGTTGGTGAGTACTATGTCCAGAATATTAGAGCCCCTAATTCCAGAGCATTTGTATTAACAAAGTCCAGGGACCTCTAAGTGAGTATGTTTTTGTTCATGTGTGTCCCCCAGTCTATGGAAGGATAGTTGAAATCTCCCATGACTGAAGTGTTGGGCTGTAAGGCGAGGCATTCTAGTAAATCAAGGTAGGCAGTGTGCTTATACTGGTTTATGGTGGGGGATCTATACCTAGCAATGATGTGGTATGTTATTGGACACAGAGTAGTTTGAGAGAGTCATGCTGGTTGGTCCCAAAGTGTATTTGGTTTTAATGAAAATGGATACACCACCTCCTTTGGTTCCTTCATGCTCATTTTGAGGTCTGAATTTGTGGAAGGCATTGTAGCCTTGCACAACTGGGGTGATCTCAGCAGTCTTTAACCATGTTTTGGTAACTGCAGAGACATCAGCATCCTCCAAGGCGAGTAGTGCTTCCAGAGAGTGTAGTTTCATGTTTATTACACTGGAAAATTTGTTATTTTGACATTGCCTAAAAAAGGCTATGAGGAGATAAGTGTCTTTGCCAGTATCCAAAAGCCTAGGGGGGGACAGGCGTAAAACATCTCTAGCAAAGCAACAAGGTCTGTCTACCATATCTTCCCAGACTGGCAGATACTGGATCCCCCTGGAGTGACACCAGAAGCTAAGCCAATTCTTGAAGTCAATCATTTTTGGTTTATATCGTGGTATCATCCTGGGTGAGGGTAGGATATTGCATAGGGCTAGGAACATACCTATCTGGGACACATAATCAGAGAGTTCCATCATGTCTCTCTTCGAATAGTCCAGAGAGGTATGTCTCAAGTCATTCACTCCAACGTGGACTATGACAAAGTCATAATGGTACTTGTTGAGTGACTTGAGTGCACGTGTGATTTGCCGGATCCTGGCACCTGATAGGCAGCTGACCATGACCTTCTCCTTGTCCAGTCTGTTGAGGGGACATCTGTGTGTCTCACTATGGATTCACCTATGACCAAGACATTTGGTTTGTTTTGCCTTGGAGGTTATTTGTTGAGACACGTGTGTGTGTTGATATGTGTAGTGGTTTGTTTTTGCTTTTTAGTGAGTGTGGGTGGTGTGTCTTTGGGAGGTCTCTGTTCATTTGATAGGCTTTTATTGAGCACCTTCACATATGTGGGTTTATGTGTCATGACCTTGTTTTGTGTGAGAGGTGAGGATTGAGTGAGAGGTGAAGCATGTGAGCTGACAACCTGTTTGATGACTAGTTTGTTTTTACTTGAAAAATTTGACTCCAGTTCCACAGTGCATTTGCATCTCTCACATAGGGTGTTAGTTTGTTTTAGGAGCAAATGGTTGTCAGTATAAATAAAGCAAATGCTACTTTGCCTCAAGATGCCCATATCAATCAGGCTGGCAGGGGAAATAGTGGAAACTGCCCTTCCTTGCTGGAAAGATTTTTCTGAATGTCATATTTGGGAAGGAAGTGGGATAGATGGACTTAGTCTTTTTTGGCTTAACTAGTGGGCTAGTTTGACTTGGAGTAGCAAAAGCAGTTGGTGTAGAGTAGATTGTGGATGACACGTGTGACAACACTAATGAGTTGCCCTTTGCTCAGCAGGGAAGCTTGGGGAGGTTCTACTGGAAGATCTTTAGAGAAACATAATTTCTCCAGGAGTTTGCATATATACAGGGCACTGCTAGATCCCATTGCTCTCTACACAGCAATGGGCAAATGCAAGGCTTATATAAAGGTGAATTTAAACACTTTTTAGCACAACTGCCAATGAGAAGGCCACAAAATGAGCCTTTCTCCAGCAATCCCCAACGTAGATGGGTCTTAGCTACACACTTCTGCCACAAGGGTGCAGGGAGACCTTTTTATTGTAAGATGGCTGGTTTAAGAGCACAGTGATATCAAACAGTCTAGATTCAGCAGTTCTTAACCTAGCCTATGCTATATAAGGCAATGAAACTCAATTTCAATGTGCAGAGTAAAAAGCAGTCACAAACAGCAAAAGCAGTAGTTCAGTTAAATACAGTTAACAAAGTGCAGTGCCAGTGCTGCCTTGGATTTTAGTGCAGGTGGACTCTAGATCTCTGGCTAAAGTTATTAAATGTTGAGCAACTCTGGTAAACTGAGCACAGACCCATGCAAACATGAGGCTTATATACACACACACATTTAAACAGGTTTAACACAATTACCAATGGGAAAGCCACAGAATGAGCCTTTTTCCAGCAAACCCCAATGTAGATGGGCTCTGAGCTACACACTTCTGCCACAAGGGTGCAAGGAGGCCATTTTAATGTAAGATGTCTGGTTTAAGAACATAGTGATATCAAGCAGTCTAGTTTCAGCAGGTCTGAATCTAGCCTATGCTATATAAGGCAATGAAACACAATTTCAATGTGCATAGCAAAAAGCAGTCATAAACAGCAAAAATGAAGCAGTAATTCAATTAAATACAGTTAACAAAGTGCAGTGCTGCCTTGGATTTCAGTGCAGGTGCACTCCAGATCTCTGGCTAAAGTTACTAAATGTTGAGCAACTCTGGTAAACTGAGCACAGACCCGTGCAAACATGAGGCTTATATACACACAATTTTAATCAGTTTTAACACAAGTGTGGAAAAGCCCCATACTGAGCCTTTTTACAGAAATTCCAAACTCAGATGGGTCCTGAGCTACACACTTCTGCCACAATGGTGCAGGTATGCCCTCTTAATGTAAGATGGCTGGTTTAAGAGCATAGTGATATCATGCATTCCAGAGTCATCAGGTCTGAATCTAGCCTATGATATCTAAGGCAAGGAAACACAATTTATAAATGAGAAGGAGTAGGGAAGAGACATGTAAAGGTCAAACTGAGAGCATTTGGAAGTATACTGTTAGCCTGCAGTGGTACTGACCTCTGCACAAACTGGCAGCTCTTCAAGCAGCTGTGAACAGTGGGAGACTATGGAGAGCATTTGCTATAGAGCTTTTAAACTGGAGAGGTTTTCTTATATGCAAGCACGGGGAACCATCTTTGCACATCACTTTTATACCAGCAGGATGAAAGACTGTTATAATGTTAAACCCTCAGGTCAATCAGATAAAAACACAATAAGCTATCAACCAGTAGTCCCCACCTTGGATGGATTGAATTCAGATCTCTGCTCCCAGAAAAGTGCAAAAGAACACTCTTAATGTAAAACAAGCTGATTTTGAGCTCAAGTGCAGTAACAAATGATTTACAACAAAGTTAGAATTTTTGCAATATCAGGAATCCTTGGAAATAAGTTCATTTATGTTCACAACACACAAAAACTAAATGGTCCACTCAGCAATTCAAAAGTAGCAAAATATAACAAAAAATGCAAAGAGTGAGACCAACACACATTCCAGGGCTTAAAATATATAATAAAATAGACTATAAATCAGTTGCTTCATCAGACCAATTTAATATAACACTTTAGTGAAGCATTTAAATAAGACAGTGTCATCAGTCGTAGGAAGCATAACAAAGCACTATAGCCAATCATGTTACACATTTACTATCCATCTGATGGCCATTCAAAGTTCACTAGATGCAACAATAAGACCAATCAGAGAAAACTTAAAATAAAACAAAACATGACCACTAATGATAAGTGGCATAATATAACATTGTAACCAATTCCGCTACATATTTGTTAATCATTCAATGGCTTAGAAGATAGTAATACAGCCACTCAGATTCCACTTAGTGTAGTATTATAGCCAATTGTATAAGTTCCTTACAATGCATTTTCTACCAGTCATAAATACAAGGGAAAAATAATATAACCAATCATGTTGCAAGGTTACTAGCCAAAATACAGCCATTCAGGCTTTACTTAGTGCGGACTTGTAGCCAATCATGTTCCACAATTAAAAACATGTAGTATAGTTGCCAAACTAATCAGACAATGCAAACTAAAATAATTTAGTTAAAAACAATTGCATATCAGCTGGCCTTTGGTTTCTACTCACAATAAACACTCCCTTTTAACATATTCCCACACTATTCAAGACATATGTGTGATCAGTACTAAAAATTTAAAACTCAGCTTAACCTAGAATCATACTCAGGCCTCTTACATGAAAGGTAAAATTGCTACCACTGAACCGCTTCTACATAGTTGCATTTCAATGCTGTAGCTTTTTAAAAATGGTTTCAAAGGGACCTTAGCATTCAAACCCTTACCTCTATCCACTCTAAGTTTACTAATCCATTGTGCCTCAGCACTTTTGGTTCTATTTTGAATATCACCTTGTCTAATATTCACTTTGATAACCTCTAAATCATTAAACATAAAAAAAATGAGTTTCATCAGTGTGAAGAATATGTTTAGACAGTGCATTAGTAGTAGAATTAATCCTTATCTGATACAAGTCTTCTCTGATACAATCTTTCAACAGTCTTTCCATTTTACCAATGTAAAATGACCAACATACCTGGCAGGTAGCAAGATACACTACATGACAAGTGTAACAACTTGCGGTACCCTGAAATTATATACTTGACTATTATCAAGGTACACAAATGCGTTGGCTGTATATATAAACCGACAGTAACTACAGACATTGCAGGGTATAGTACCTGGTTCCATACCAGCCACACCAATATTGGCAGTATCTTTTGGGTAACATAGCCTACTTTTGATGTTCCTCTTATTTTTATACCTAAACCTGGAGGTCTGTCTGATCACATTCTTAAGTGCTAAATCAGTCATTAATATTGACTGGTATTTTTTAATAATTTCAGTGATGGTATGCACATTGTTAGTATAAAAGGGGGATGTTAACATTGGAACATCAAGAGTGTCCCCTTCAGTATGTACCATACCAGAAACATGCAGCAAGTGGAACATCCACAAAGGTTGCTTACAAAAAAATATAGTGCTCTATCTCTATACTTAGTCTCCTGCAGAGTACTGAGAGGCAATCTGTGCCTGCCTTTCAAGGCATCCTTGCACCCTGTTCTGATGGAACCTTTGCACAAAACAGCATCAGAACTACTAGATCCTAAATTTTCTTTGCAACATAAATAGGACATGTTTAGAGAGACAGACGTATCTCAGAAAATTCCCATTCTCTGGAATAAGCTCCCTATCCATGTGAAACAGACTCCCTCCCTAACCCTATTTAAGTGAAACTTGGACCATTAGATGGTCAACTAGAAATTCACCCATTGTCTAGTGCTTGTGTCTCTGGTGGACAGAGGCAACCAGTAAATTGTGCTATAAAGAAAAGTCACTCCAATCACCCCAAAATAAATTTCTAAATCATCAAACTTTTGCATCACATTTGGGTTGCATGGCTAGGCTTAAAAAGGTGAAAGGGGTCATTATCCTAGCATACATGAATCTATGAACTTATGTGTGTCTGTGCCTTCTGTAGAAGGTTGGACTGGGCTGGCAACTCGACACTGCAAAACTCCACTGCCAGTCATGAGCAGACAGGTGATCCACTGTGGCGACCCCTAACCAGGAAAAGCCAAAAGAAGAAGAAGAAGAATCATACCAGCAGAAAGAGTTGATCTTGAAAAAATGTGGCAAAAGCAAAAAGTATTAAAACTGGAGACAGCAGTGTGCTTATGGAAAATGATTATTCACTGTACACCAGACATAAGAATCAAATTTACTTTTGACAACAAGGAATGATGAGAGACAGGTGTGAGATTCAGGATGCTGTGTCATTTTGTCTTCACATTATTTTTCCTTGAGGAAGAAATAAAGAAGTGTATCCAACAAAAAGATAACCAGCAAGTAGAATGGGACTCTGCTTCTTATTCTTCAGACAATTAAATGCATAGGGAGATTTTGCCAGTAAAATAATTTCTGATGTTTAAAAGGAAGACACTTGAGAGACCGTAAGGAGTAACTTGGACTTGAATCAGAGTTTAGTGTTGGGAAATGGAGATGATAAGGAAGAAGACCAGCAACATTGAAATTAGTGCATAAATGTGAGATTACAAAGCAACAGTCACATCTGTGAAATATGGCTTTGCAAATAAAAAAGGTGAGAAAAATGAAATTTTCTTTACTTTGGTAAACTTATGTGTTGTCTGTAGAGTATGTACTCTATATTATCCAGATTCATAAATACCTACACTAAGGGTACACCATTCAGAGTAAATGGTAAACACAAGTATAACTCCCACCTTCTTCCTCCAATTTTAGTTTTCCTATTGATTTTCTTGCAGCCTTAAATACTGAGGGGGATTTATAAAGGTTACCACAAAGTGTAGACTATGTGCACACACAATGTAGTCTGTCTGAGTGAATAGACAGCACAAGAAATGTAGCAGGTATTTTCTTGAATACAGACTGTGTACACTTAGTGTAAGCCTTCATTAACCTGGCCAATGTCTTTAATGTTTAGATGCTACTGAAGGGAAAAAAGAAGGAACTGTAAGTAAAACTATTTTGGTTCAAATTAACATTTGTGTAAAACACTTAATGATATAAACTGTATGTTATATAGTACAACAGTTTTGTACAATCTATAGCCAGGGTTGTTTTAAATGTGAAGGAATCTTATCAGTGACTGTTATACGTATTAAACATATTAAAGTAAATGTACTTTTTTAATTCTAAGAAATATAGGTTTTACAGTATAACAAGAAATGAAAGTCTGAAGAGAAGCAAGTTTAAGTTAATATAATGCTGGGATCTTGGGCTGCTGGGGTCGGGTGGAGAGTAAAAGTGCATCAATTATATTATATATGTAGAACTAAGGGGATAATTTCTCCTGATTTTACAAGAGTAGGTGTCTAGATTAATGTCCTTGGCTTACAGTATAAACAAGTTTTTGTATGCAAATACGATTGAAAAGCAGCATAAAATTGTCAAAACCGTGAAAAATGATAAGCTTCTTGTATCTGCAAAGAAATTAGTTTGTTTTTATTTCAATTAACAAATGTTCTCATTAACAGACATGAAGTCTGCAGCTGAAGACAGTTAGCCAGAGGAATTTGGTGCATTCTGCTCTGAGTTAAATTTACAAAAATTCCAATATACATCTGCAAGTTGTTAGCTGCTTTTTTTCTTATTGCTGACTATATTTACATGGAATCAAGCTATCTGCAGGT
The DNA here is from genome assembly GCF_019279795.1 of Protopterus annectens. Classification (NCBI taxonomy): domain Eukaryota; kingdom Metazoa; phylum Chordata; order Ceratodontiformes; family Protopteridae; genus Protopterus; species Protopterus annectens. The sequence goes on from NC_056741.1 coordinate 135,252,242, forward strand.
GCAAGCTATTAACCTTGAGCATTCTGTTCATTTTTTAGTGAGGTAAACGTAAAATTTAAAGGTACAATGACAAACAGTTCAGTAAAAAAATAAAGTTTGAAATAATGGAAAATGCATAATAGATAGAAGCCTTCCCTGCAGCCTTAATACTTTAATTCATTTAATAGAATTGTGCATAGGATCAAAGAGTCATAGCAGGTTACTAGGCTAATGGCCCTGGGGCCCTTACAAACCTAGCCAAGGGTTTATCTCCAAAAAGAAACCTCAATCAACACCTGTCACCCCTGTCAATGAGAAACACAGGTGGAACCCCTGGGACAAATTTGTAGTTTCCCATCCACTCAACAAGGTTGCTTTTGAAGATGGTCAGCGAGTTGTTCTGTTTGACATGTATGGGAAGTCTATTCCAGAGATAGGGCAGCCTCCGGGAATCATGCTAATGCTAACTGTAGTGCAATAAACAAGGAAGAGTAAAGCAGTTGTTGAAATAAAGTGTACACAAGTGCAACTATAGTGCAATAAATGGGAAAGTAGAATTGTAATGCAGTAAATGGGCAATTGGAGGTATAGTGCAATAAATGAACAATGTGTAATTTATTTATATAACATTTGTTTACTGGGAAAGTCTGACTTGGAACAAATCCAATTTTCAGTGGAGGCCCAAGGAAAAATGGTCTAGATGCATGTCTTTGTAACATGGGAGGAAACTGGAGCACCCCCACACAAATGCAGAGAGGACATGCAGACCCTGCACAGAAGGCACCCCAGCCAAGAATCAAACTGGAGAATCTCTTGCTGTGAGGTGACAATGCTACTGCTGCACCACAGCGGCATCCAATAACAATTGTAGTTCAATAAACAATACCAGTAACAGTAAGCAAAATGGTGTACAGCAGGATGGTGTTGTCATAACCATTGCAGTAGAGCTGTATGCATTGTTTGACCATGGTAAGGTAGCTGTAGTCAAGTGTAACACTGTAATAGCTGTAGAATGCAAAACTACTGGCCTGAAAACTGTATTGCTTAACTCATAGTACAGTCCAAGGCCGTCTCTAGGGCAATATAGGTCACATATAATGCTCTCTGTTCCTCCTACGTCAGGTAATAAAGGTATTTGGGTGAGGTAACTCACTCTATGGGCAGATATTGTATATGGACTTCACAGAAATATATCAGAAATACCAATAAAGTGTGAAACAGCATTGTTGATTCCCAGATAAAGCTGTTGTAATATATGCAGCACGGTTGTATTCCAGGAAAGTGTGTTATACTGTCACTGCAGTCAATTATAATACTGTAATACTTCTAGAATGCAAAACAAATGACCTGTAACATGAATTTTGTTCAACTTATAGTATCATTCAGGGTTGTCTCCAGGCCATTATCAGTCACATAATTCGCTCATTTTCTCCCACCCCAGGAATAAAAGGTATATGGGTGAGGTAGCCCATGTTATGAGCAGATATTGTGCGTGGAATTCACAGATATTTAACAGCAATACCAATATATTAATAAGCAGCATTGTTGATGTTTAAATAAATCTTTTTTAATATGTACAGTGCAGTTGTATTCCATGCAGGTGTGTTATACTGTCACTAAAGTCAATTATAAAACTGTAATAGTTCAAGAATGCATTACAAATGTCCTGTAACATGTATTGTTCAACACAGAGTATGGTACAAGGTTGTCTCCTGGCCATTATCTATCACATAATGCCCTCTTTTTCACCAACCCCAGGAAAAAAGGGTATATGGCTGAGGTAGTCCACGGTATGAGCAGATATAGTGCGTGGACTTCACAGATATTTAACACCAATGCCAAGAAAATGTGAAGCAGCATTTTTGATTTCTAAATAAAGCTGTCTAGCTATGTCCAGTACAGCTTTACTCCTTGCATGACTGTACTAAGTTGCTGTAGTCAATTATCACGATATTTGCAGATGTCCCCTGCAGCCACAGCTATTGGGTTCTATTCCCATGCCTGCCAACTAAGGCATGACGGCCATCTAGTTTATGTACTGTACATTAACATGCCTCTCAAGTGTCCCAGTTTCTTGTACTGTAATTAATACTGCATAATCCATCTGTCGCAGGATTACCACAGAAAGTATTACTTGGAATGCAGTGTATTACCAAATCCACTTACAGAACACCCTGGTAGCTATACAAGTCTACATTATGTGACACTGTTCTGTGCAGTTGTGTACCTGTATTTGCCATTGCTTGGCCCCTACTGTCTCATACAAACAGCTTAAGAGGTATGTACATACTACATCAGCTATAGGAGACTTATAGTCACTGTACACAAAACTGACAATATATCAGTGTTTGTGGGGATATAATCTGCAGTGTAACTAATGGACTGTTTTTCTGTCTCTCCTCACCCCTTATCTTCATTTGTTTATTATTGTTATTTATTATCATTTAATATTAACATATTTTGTTAAAATAATTATATTTTGGGAAATGTGTTTTATTATTATGTGTTGTTATGATTTAATATTAACATATATTTTTGAATTAACTGTTTTGTTGGCCTTATGCTTTAATTCTTACTGGCATGCTGTTAACATACTGACTGTTATGATATTTAATGTTATGTTACACATAATATACAGTGACATGTATTTGGTTTAAATAAAATGATGTTCCATGCTGTTAATACTAACAATGGTTTGCTTATAACCAACCTTAACTTATTGCTATACCTCATTTACTACAGCACCTCAAGGAAGGCCGGTTCTGGCTGATCATCCTACCTTGCCTCAACCGGCTGTGGCATCAGGTTCCAGCACTTCTGGGACCTAGACTGGTAGTGGCCCCTCTGCTGTCCCTACACTACCCATGGCATCAGGTAGTACTTTCCCACAGGATGGGGCCTGGCCCCCCTGTCGGGGCAATGGTGGAGGGGGAGTTTTCACCCAGGATGTGCTGACAGTCCTAGAATGCAGGATAGTCTACCGTGGGTTTGACTTCCACTTGCACTGGATTAAAGGCATGCTGGCCGACCAGGTGGGGTAACCTCACCCCAGTGCCAAGCCTCCACCACTGCTACCCTCAGGGCAGTGATGGAGCATGGGTGGAGACGTGAGTCGCACTGCTGCCTTGTGGAAGCACATGGGACTTGGATTCCACAACACCCTCCCTATACAAGGTATTCACCCCCAGCTGTCATATACCATCACTGTCTGGTCTGTCCTGTCTGTCTACAAATACATCCTCACCTACCCAACTTACCTCTGCCACATGTACCTATGCCCCTTCCCCAACATTCCACTCTCACCTTAAAAAAATGGGCACCTGTCCCAAAAAAATATCATCCAATACATAGCTTTCCATTTCACACACGTGTTTACTGGACACATGTAATTTGGTCAAATTGAATTGGCAATGCAGTTATATTGTCCTCACCCCACTCTCTGTGGGTGGGAGTCAAAGTCACGTACATAAATTCTGTATTTACAGAGCAGTTCATAACTGACCTCTCAATGGAAGATATACAGCATCTATTGCATATGCTAACATACCAGGCTGTATCCCACTTGTGATCTGACAAGGATTACTAACACCATAGGGCAACCCTTGCAATCATACTGACACCACTTGCTGCACACCAGCAGGGTGGACAATGGCAAGTGTTACACCCTTGCACAGAGGTGGTGCATCCACTGACCAACAGAACTATACACGTCTTTGTCTATGTATCCATATCTGTATGCCCATAGAGGCAATCATCATGGAGCTGATTGGCAGACATATGTGTGATATACATACAGTTGACTGTACACATTTTGGATGTGTGACTGGGGGAGCATAACTGTTACACATGGTGGACATGTCTGAGGCAGTCACCAAGGATCTGGATATGGGTACATCAGAGCGTACAACCCCCAGGCTGAGGCAAGCCATCTGACCCAATCCCCCACTCAGGCAACATTTACAAAGCACCCACTTAGGCATCCATGACACTGTCATTGTAGAGTTAACTAAGTGGCCCATTGATGGCACACATATGCAACACAGGAGCATTCACTTCCAATAGCTGATCTGTGCACAGCAGTGCTCACCATCACCAGGGCACAGTCCTGGGTCCTCTACTGCTTGGAATCCATTTAACCACTATACACACAACTACTGACTGACTATGGCTAAGAATGTTGCTTGATGTCTGCAAATTGTGAGTACTCATGGAGTCTCCATGGTATGTCACTATCTTGTAAGAGGGTATTGTGAACACATGCCTGTTGACATACTAATGGCCAAAATGCTCCAAGCAAATATATGTGTAGTATCATTTCCATCAGTTAGACCTATGTACCTGGTAAGTAGCACAGCAGTCATAACATATGATGTACATAGGGGTGAAAGAAGGGGGTACAGTGACCTGGCCACACAGGTTTACACCTAATGCTCCAGAGATGACCATGTCTCTACAGTGGCATGGCAGGAATCATATGGCATAACTGAGGCCACATTTATAAGTAAGTGACATACTCATACCCTCCATGTACTCTTCCCTCAGCATGCCACTATCTGAGTGCAATGGCCATTTGTTGTCATACCGTTCCAAGCAGTACTGGCAATTGCACACAACAGTATGGTCACTCACAATGACACTTCATGTCTTCAGTATGTATTCATTGGAGATCATCTGCACTGAGTGTCATTGTCACTTGTGGCATATAGACTACTCAGAGGTGATCTGTGCCTTGCATACAGGTCAGTGTGTTGCTCTTCTTGATTGCATATGCTCCCTATCTGCTGGAGCCATAGCAGATGGGCAACTCACTGTAAGGACATTAACCTAGCATGTGACGTTACTACTACATGCTTGTGTGAGAGATTTGTCTAGCAGACTTAAACACACCCTTGAAACAGAACCCTGCCTAATGGCACACAGAGCACCTAAGTGCACCTCAATACATGTTATCTGTATGACTGGCTGGGCAACCGTCATCTCAGTGCAGATCATCTGCCTGTGTCCATCTTAGACTGTGGCAATATGTGCTTATCCTGTAACTACAGGTATAAATATGTCTGTGATTGTGAGAGCTGTATGGCCAACACACTAGTTAAGTTCAAATGTCCTATGGTTTGGTAACATGATGTAAAATCCTCAAACAAGCTCACACACAAACATGAATTCATTGATGCTAGCACCACTTCCAATCACTGTGTACAGGACACACCAAGGCACACACATAGTGCCATTTGCCTGCATGAAAATGAGAACACCTACCTATGTCATGGTACACACTACAGCTCACAGTACATGTTGCATGCAACATATTTCATGTCTGCTAGTACTATCAGTTTAGGACATATGCTTGATGACGTAAGCAGGCCTTGTTGTGGTCAGTCCTTTGGGGGGGGTCACATCATCTGCTGCAAAAAAAAAACAGTGTGACACCCTACCTGTTTCTCAGTTATTAAGGTTGTCATATGTATGCCATATCAAAACACACACACACACACACACACACACACACACACACACACACACACACACACACACACATACACACACACACCAAGTAGCCTGGAGTGAGTTTAGAACCCCCTACTTATTTAGCTTTATATACTATAGATCATAGCACTTATCACATGCACCATGGCTTAAGTCTGATACTAGTTTGTCAGCTGGTAGACTTAAGATGGATGACATCATCAGACCTTATAGAAGAGGGCTGTTTGGATGCCAGCAGCAAGTTACAGGGCCAAAAGTGCATAACCATTGCAGGTGGACAGCCCCTGAGGGTACATCTGTTGGTTGGCAAGGAGACAAACACACACACACACACACACACACACACACACACACACACACACACACACACTCTAGCTTGGGGTGAGATTAGAACCCCTACCTATCTAGTCTCATATAGTGTAGATTACAGTACTTATTCCATGTACCATGGTCTAAGTCTAATACTAGACTGTGAGCTGGTAGTCTTAAGGTGGATGACATCATCAGGACTTGTAGAAGAAGGTTGCCTGGATGTCAGCAGCAGGTTACAGGGCCAAAAAGTGCATAACCATTGCAAGTGGATAGCCCCTGAGGGCATGTCCATTGTTTTGCAGGGGGGTACACATAGAAGCACAGATGCGCACTGAATGGCCTGGGGTAAGATTAAAACCCCTACCTATCTCGTCTTATACACTACAGATTACAATACTTATCGCATGTGTCACAGCTTAAGTTTGATAGTAGACTGTCAGCTGATAGTCTTAAGGTGGTTGACGTCATCAGGCCTTGCAGAAGTGGGCTGTTTGGACACCAGCAGCACGTTACAGGGCCAAAAAGTGTATAACCATTGCAGTTGGATAGCCCCTAAGGGCATGTTTGTTGTTTTGCAGGGTGAGGCACACACACACACACACACACACACACACACACACACACACACACACACACACACACACACACACAGTGACCTAGAGTGAGATTAGAACCCCTACCTATCTAGTCTTATACACTATAGATCACAGTATTTATTGCACACACCACAGGTTGAGTCTGTTGCATATGTGATTGCAGGCACAGTAATTATACATTACACAAACTAGGCTTGTGTTGACCTGCATCTGTGGCCTGCAGAGTGATATTGCTTCATATTCTTATCTGCATCTAGTATCCTAGCAGTGACATACTGGTTATTATCCTAGATATGTGTGTGTACAGTTACCAGTATGGCCTTATGTGGCTGCTCACAGTTAGATAGGCAAACATGTGGACAGGAACAATGTGCCCTGTCCATGCGTGTATTGACAACATTATACATTACACCACCTGCTCACATGCGTCTGTCTATGTGGTGACATCCAGTAGGCACAGGTGTCTGTAAGTAAGTGGATTATGTACTGTTTGGATCCTTTAAGCAACAGTGTGGATGTGTGATAGTGCATATTTACTCAGTATTATTACAGTATGTAGGTCAATACAGACATCCACACATATATTTATGTAATTAACAGGGATGTATATATAAATGTAACTGTGTGTGTGTGTGTGTGTGTGTGTGTGTATGTGTTATGTAGATATATGGGGAGAGTCTATGTATCATTTTAATACATATCACTATATATATATATATATTGGTATATATCTGCTTGATACTACATAGCGATAGATATACTATGAATGTGAGAAACAGAGATACTGACAGATGGATATGTATATGTATATATATATATATATATATATATATATATATATATATACATATCTTTACATAACAGGTTGTTCTGATGACGTCAACAGAATTGCGCTCATTTTAACTAAGTGTTTGGCCATGCCCAGTAGGAATGTCAGTAGTTATAAAGTGACTCCAGGCCACATCTACCTGTACTCCAGTCCGACATTTTGTGTGTTACAGATCATACCTCTCAACTGTCCAGATTATCATAGAATGTGCAGACTTTTGACTTATATTTTTGGTCTGTTCCTCATAAAATCTGTGGTTTTCTGGCAAATGAATTGGATGATCTGAGGATTAAAGTCACTAAATAATGACATATTTGTGAGTTTCTAATGTCATATCTTTCAGAAAAATGTATGTTGAAACAAAGGGTCTATATTAGATCATCGAAGTGTTAATACTTCAAATGGCCTAATATTGACCTGAAATAGCAAAGCTGCAGATAACCAAATTTTTTCCTAGGGAAATAATTTGGTTGTCCGTTTCTGTGGCTTCGCTATTTCAGCACTGTGGTGGAAAGTTATGGGTTGGGTTCAGGTAAGTGTGCGATTGTGTGGACATTAGGGTTAGGGCGGGGTATGTGAGTTAGGGTTAGGGTGCGGGTGAGGTGAGTGTACAATAGTGATAGATTTTAGGGTTAGGGCGGGGTATGTGAGTTAGGGTTAGGGCACGGGTGAGGTGAGTGTGCGATAATGACAGACTTTAGGGTTAGGGTGGGGTACGTGAGTTAGGGTGCGGGTGAGGTGAGTGTGTGATAGTGATAGACTTTATGGTTAGGGCGGGGTATGTGAGTTAGGGTTAGGGTGCTGGTGAGGTGAGTGTGCCATAGTGACAGACCTTAGGGTTAGGGTTCGCGTTTATGGATAGTGGATAGATAGTACTGTATGTACAGTTTAGTACAGGATTAGATGTAGGATTTTAAGTGTATGTGTGTGGATTGCTGTTTTCTTGGTGTGCTTGTGTTGTGTGTGTGTGTTTCTCGGAACAGTGAATTTTTTCCCAGGGAAAAAATTCATTGTTCTAACCTTTCGATGTTTTTAGATTTCGTGGTTAGAAGTTTGAGGTTGTCATATTCAATGATGTGCTGTTTTGTTGAGCTGATATAGACCCGAAACAAACACTGTTATTCTAGCAACATTTTAAGTTTATAAGAGCAGCATTTAAAATATGACCTTATTTGTGGGCCTTTGTCCACCCATTTTGTCAGGTTTTGTCTAGAGATCATGCACTAAGAGGTTGAGAGGAATGTTACAGACATTGACATCATTCCCTCTTTCTGTAGTACTGCACCTCACTCAAAATGTCCACGGCATTCACCAGCTGTGTGATGTACCTAATATATGACTGGGGTTCATAATGTTACACCTCACACTGAATGACAATATGTGAAAACACCAAGATAATATTATCTCACATCCAAGTGATGTGAATACTTCCAGATTAGAGCCATCAACATCATCACCTATGCTAACATCCCTAGATCACTGAGCCACAAAGACTGATGGGGGTCTCACAGGCATCTGCATCCAGGGTACTCCACCAATTTGTGGATGTCATGCAAGCACATGCCAGTGAGCACATTTATTTACCCTGCACCCCGGAGCAATATGTGTCTCTTCCATTGTGTAGCACACTACTCTGAGGTACTGGGTGCCATAGACTGCACAATTGTGCACATTAAAGCACCACCTGGAGAAAAGAGTAGGGTTCACATCAACCACAAAGGGTATCACTCCATCAACTGGCAGTGGTGTGCAATGCCCAGGGCATTATCATGAATGTGTGTGCTGGCAGTCATGGCAACTATCATGACTCCCACATTTGGCATGCCTCACAGCTGTACCAAATGTATGCCAGAGGTACATCCCATATGGCCATCTACTGGGGGATGCTGGCTATGTACTGGAACCATGGATGATGACACCCATCAGAAATGCACACACATCTACTGAAGAACACCATAATGAGACACACGCACAAGCTAGGAATATCATAGAGTGTGCGTTTGGGCTCAAATCACAGTTCCATTGCCTTGATATATCTGGTGGTGCCCTACAGTACTCTCCAGCCACATGCGCACGTATGTTCACAGTATGTGCCATGCTACACAATATGATCCTGTGGAAACAGCTGTGGCAGGAACATCACAGGAGAAAGGACACATAGCCCTCCATGAGTGCTAAGGTCCCCACAGCCACAGAGGACTCAGAGAAGGAACTCCCTGAGCATATCACTGTAGGCAGACGTAGGAGTGCCCAGTATGCCCTGGCCTTGGCAAACAGCCAATCCATAACACATGCACTTATAACCTATGGTCCTAGGGACTGACACCTCTCTCCAACTCATATACATAATAAAAAGGATGCCAGCTACACCACACAACCTGTACCTTACCATGCATCAGACAGAGACAGCCCTGAACCACTGTTATCTCAACTGCTGCAGGCACAAGTTAAGTCATTCTTCTTTACAACAAATGAATGGGGTAGTAGACTGTGGTAGCATATGTATGGGCCTGCCACATATATGCAAAAGAACAGAGCGCGCTACTGAGATAGCTGCAGACAACAGACAGCTCTGTGGGACAATAGAAACTCCCTGTCCAATACTGGCCGACCCATAATATGCAGTAGGCCCAAAGCCAGCAAAACCTACTGCATGATGTGTGGGAATGACATACAGTGGGGCAACAAGACAGATGCTTGACTGTCAGTACTAGAGTCCCCTACCCCCAACACATCCATTTCCCCATAAACCTGCAGTAAGATTATATTTGCAAGGTAATAGCAGCAGACCACACAATCCCTGGGCTGTCCAAATCAACCTGGTGACATGTACCATTTCCCCAATATGCATGGGTCAAAGTGCTATGTTTATCTGTGGTTGATACTGTCAGGAAGTACACTGCACTGTCTGGTGGCTGTTGTGGCTTAGTGGGTAAGTACATTACCATGGTTGATATGGTACATGGTTTAAGACTGGCTGCACCTACTGTTTTGCATGTGAGCTACACCTATGGTAGGAGTTCTACAGGCTGAGCATTTGTCAGTATTTGTTATTGCAAGAAAGCTGGACAAAGACAGACAATGGAGGGACAGGGGGCCACAGATATGGATAGTACACAGCCTTGAGTAACCTAGATGGTGGCTAGTAGAACAGGATGTTGTAACAAGTCAGTGTAGCACCAGGATATAAAGACTGTCACGTAACTGTGTCAGTACTTAGAACAAGTCAGTGGGCACCATCCATACCTCACAAATATACAGAGTTTAGCAGAATGTTTGCATTTATGGCTCATATATCTGTTCTGTTTGTCATAACATTGCAGTTTTCTGGCAAGCTATTGGCAAATTAATAAAGGTTCCAGTGAGAAATTAATGACAGACAGTTGAGATGCAGACGTCATACCCACTGGAACATGCATGCTAATACAAAACCATTCTACCAACTGTCTAAGTTTGTAAAAGCAATATTAAAGTCTTGCCCCCATGTTTGGGCCTGTGTCCCACTGTTATATATGGCCCTGTCCAGATTATTGGCTGTAAGAGTTTGAGAGATATGGGCAACATGTAGCCTTATAATAACAGTACAGCACAAACCATCTGAGAACCAGAGCAAACATATGGGGCACAATGCTGGATAATCTGAAAAACAGGTACAGTCAGAGGTGTGAAGTCCGTAACCCTGTGTGTGGTGTTACATCTCTTACCCTAAGCACAACATACCTACAACTACATAGAGCAGCATTTGCAGACAATGACAGGAACTGGAGCAGGGCAGGACAAAGGCCCACATATAAGGGGAAGGAGGAACTACTGGCCAGACAAATGTAGAAAGTGCAGACAAAAAAAAGTTCATGTAGTAGCATGGGTTCCCTGCAGTGTATGGAGCTGATAACCCAAATGTCTGGCAGCAGTTCCTCACATCAGTCTATAATGATCTGCCACTGATGTACCAAGAAATCACAATGCTATGTAAAATGTACAAGACATATTATACAAAATTCTTTTCAGACCAATACACTCTGTACACACCCTAGATATGGATCAGATATTATAGACAGCACACAGCCAGGAAATCCCTCAGGCATTATATCAAGGAGGTGCTGGACGGTATCATCAGATTCAGCAGACAACTGGCTGTAGCACAAAATATCCTGGACTGGAATCTCATTGTAATTAATGATGGTCATACAAGGCATGATCCTACATTTAGCTAATTTCAGCTCATGTCTGAACCCACATCTTTCTGTAGAGCTGTGATGTCCATATATCTCTGTGCATACGGACAGCTATGTATACCTTAACTGTCTCTCCCTATCCCCATCAGACATGATTACGCTTATCTATCTGTATGTGGCACATATAAGATATATCTGGAGCTATCTGGATCTGTTGAGTTTAATATAGACACATATATAGATAACCAAATGAGTTCCTAAAAATCGCTGCCCCATTCATTGCCTACCCTATCTCAGTTCTAATCAATTTCTCCATCTCCGAACAATATGTGCCTCACCTCTGGAAAATAGGTCACATCATTCCCCTCCACAAGGGTTGCCCCTCTAGAGAAATTGCTAACTACTGCCCCATAGCAATCCTCCCTTCCATAGCCAAGATCCTTGAGAAATGTATTCAGCAGCAACTCCTAAACCACCTTACATCAAATAACCTTCTAGCGGACACCCAGCATGGTTTCTGCCCCAAGCATAGTATTAACACTGCCCTAATAACATTCACAAACACCATTCACCACCTTAAGAACAATGGTCAACTAGTCTCTACAATTTTCCTGGACATGTCAAAAGCTTTTGACACCATCTCCAACCAACTATTCTTAACAAACTTACTACTTACAATCTCAGTCAATCAACCCTAACATGGTTCCACAGTTATCGATCAAACTGGCAACAGGCTACTAGATGGGAACTCTCTCTCTCCCCTCTACTGGCTGTTAACACTAGTGTACCCCAAGGGTCCATACTGTGCCCCCTTCTTTTCATCATCTTTACAAATAACCTTATGTCTGCAACATAACTAACCTCAATCATACAGTATGCTGACGACACAGCCCTTATCGTATCAGCCCCCTCCCTCCTAGAACTCCAAGACAAGATGCAAAAAGTATTTCAAAAAACTGAATAATTTCTTTCTAGCCACAAACTCATTCTTAACCCTAAAAAGACTCAAACAAAAACAACTCACAAACCCTCTCTATTCTATCCACAAATGGCATTAAAATTGAGCCAACAAATTAGGCCAAACTCCTAGGCATTACCATAGATGATCAACTAAAATTTGACACCCATATGGCCCAATCAAAAAGTCCATGCTAAACTTGGTGCTCTCTGTAGGGCTAAACCTTACCTAACTCCACAAGCCAGGCTAGCCACTGCTAGCTCTCACCTTCTATCCACTCTTTTATACTGTTCACAAAATTTCACCAACTTACACAAAGCCGACCTCCAAAACCTTGAGTCCTTCTACAACCAAATAGCTAGGTTCACCACAAACCTCCCTCATAAAGCTCATCACTGCATTGCTCTAAAACAACTGAACTGGCTCGAACTCTCAAACCTCTTAACACTAAACGAACTCTCCCTCACACACAAAATTATTCAAAACCCAAATGACTGCCCTGCAATTTCATCCCTGGTCCAACAACATGTCAGCAGCAGATCCCTCAGCTCTGGTCCACCAACAGACTACTACTCAAAATTACACAGTCTCATAACACCCATGGAGACTCCATATATTCAAACAAAATTGCTAAGTGCTGGAATTCCCTTTGACTAAAACTGAAAGAACACCTTATAAACAACTGGCTATGCCCCTTTTGCTTTCCTGGATAACTTTTAATGCTCAGCACTACCTCACCTTTTCTCCTACATACAGACCTCTGCTTTTACTCTCTTGCTGCATCAACATCTGTCTACCCTTGTCTAAAGTCCTTTCTCACTTTCCACTTTTGCTTTTGTTTTGCCTATCCTCTTCTTCTCACAGAAACTCTTTTTCACTAATTTATTCTAGTTACAAACTCTAGCTTTTCAATTTCTTACTTAATCTGTATTTTTTAATTTCCTCTAAGTTCCACATGTTAACTATTAGCTAGTTTTTACATTATGTACATATATAGTATATGCACTCTAATGTCAAATACTATAAATGTTGTGTTGTTCTGTTGAAACTGATTAATATGAATTGATTCACATTGTTTTTAGTCTACTGCCTAAATTGTATTGTACGTTACAATTGAGTAATATGTATTGAGTCATACTGTTTGTAGTCTGCTATCTGCTGTCTAAATTGTATTGTATGTTGTGGAGCTTTTCTACCTGGGTCTCCGCTGAAAATGGGCTCCCAGCCCAGTCAAACATTACCTGGTAAACAATTGTAAAATAAAAATAAATAAATAAATAAAATAAAATAGCAACATATAATTGTGTGTATGTATATATATATATATATATATATATATATATATATATATATATATTTATAGAGAGAGAGAGGGGGCGAGAGACAGAGAGACCCAGGAAGGCATAGTGTGATGTAATGCCACAGCCACTCGTACACCAGTTGTAATCAGTGGTGCATACAAATAGTATGGTGAGCTTTAGTGTGTAATAATAGGTAGTTAGGGGTAATCATTTCACATCAGTCACCGTGTGTGTGTGTGTGTGTGTGTGTGTGTGTGTGTGTGTGTGTGTGTGTGTGTGTGTGTGTGTGTATTCATACATGCCCAACAGGCTTATGTCTCTGCAATGGTCACTCATTTTGTGGCCCTGTGACTAGTGTCCCCCACAACAGTGGCCTCCCTGTCAGCAGCTGCTGATGTCATCCACCCCAACAACAGTGGCAGACACTATCCAAATGCATAAGTGCTGTGGCACATGCGATAACTACATAGCATTATAGCATATACAGCTAGGTAGGTAGTGGTTCTAATCCCAACAATGACAGTTCAGTGTGTGTGAGTGTGTATAAGTATACCTCCTTCCAGCTGTGTGTATTTCTTGCCTATGTGTGTGCAATACCAATGCATTTTAAAGTTTGTGCCTTACTGTGAACCCCCTCCATTGACCTACTTTATAGGGCTGGCTGATGTCATCCACCTTAGATACACAGTTATGCACTCTCCAGGTGCATAAGCTCTGTGGCGCGTGCAATGCGTATGTAACATTATAGTGAATACAGCTAGATAAATAGTGGTTCTAATGGCAACTCAGTGCATGTGTGTAAGTATATCCCCTTGCAGCTGTGTGTATGTCTTGCCTAATGTGTGTGCAATACCAATGCATTTTAAAGCTTGTGCCTACCTGTAAACCCCTCCATTGGCCTACTTTACAAGGCCTGCTGATGTCATCCACCTTAGATGCACAGTTAGACACTCACCAGGCACATAAGCTCTGTGGTGCATGCAATAAATGCATAGCCTTCTAGTCCATGCAACTAGATAGGTAAGGGTTCTAATCTCAAAACTAGCAACTCTGTGAGTGTATGTGTGAGGCGTGTCCCCTGCAGCAGTGTGGCTGCCTTGGTCTGATGGTTATACCATTTTGAGGGCCTGTTCCATTTTGTTAATCTCCCATTGGGTTACTTTACAGGGCTCGCTGGCAGCATTCACTTTAGAGGCACAGTTAGATACTCGCCAGGCACATAAGCTCCATGGTGCATGCGATAAATGCATAGCACTTTATTGCATGCAATTAGATAGGTAGGGGTTCTAATCTCAAAACTAGCAACACTATGAGTACATATATATGCGTGTGTGTGTGTGTGTGTGTGTGTGTGTGTGTGTGTGTGTGTGTGTGTGTGTATATGCATATCCTCTTACAGAGGTGTGGCTATCTTCCCTGTGTTTGTGTGTGTAATGGTTATACCATTTTAAGGGCCTGAACGAACCCATCAATCCCCCCAGTGGCAATCTTTACAGCACCTGCAGATGTCCTGCACCTGAATAGTAGTGTCCAACACTACAAAAACGTAAAAGCTCAGTGGCACATGCGATATGTATGTAGCTCTATAGTATGTACAACTAGACAGGTAGGAGTTGCACTCTCAACAAGGGCAGTTTGAGTGTGGGCATGTGTGTGTGTGTGTGTGTGTGTGTGTGTGTGTGTGTGTGTATCCCCTTGCAGCAGTATGACTGTGTTAGGGCCAACACCTATTGTACTGTGCAGGTTGCAGTCCATGTTTGGTCAGGTGTGTGTGTGTGTGTGTGTGTGTGTAAACAACTAAAACAATACATAGGCCCCAAGAGTGAAGGACAACAAACATTTCCTAATTTTTGTATAAAGCAGTCATTTTACATCAAAAACACCTTAATGTTCTGAGACACAGCATAATCTAGGGAAATGCTACAAAAATAAGATATCATATTGGCAGACCAAGAAAAGTCCTGTCCTTTGCACTTGTCATGGTTATGGTTTGTCCTGCCAACTCTCACGATAGTACATGAAGTGTCCCAATTTAGGTATTTGTTAAGGTTGCATCCCTACTCTGTGTTGCCTATGTTTGTGTAATATGTATACATGTCGAGGCCCCGTGAGTAGATGTTGCCCTTAAATAACCCACATGTATCTAGGCATAAGTGCTAACCGCCACCACCCACATTTGTAGGTACAGACTAAGGCTGTGGCAGCTGTAAGCTGTGTGCTGTCATTGACCCACCAAATGATGTTAACACACTGCAACAGGGTCTTACATTGGGTACAGACTGGTGCCAAGGTCCTGGTCTCAAGCTAAATGCAGAAAACATAGCATAATCTAGGGAAATGCTAAAAAAATAAGATGTCATATTGGCAGACCAAGAGAAGTCCTGTCATTTGTACTTGCCATGGGTATGGTTTGTCCTGCCAACTCTCACGATAGTACATGAATTGTCCCAAATTGGGTATTTGTTAAGGTGACATCCCTACTCTGTGTTGCCCATGTTTGTGTAATATGTATACATGTTGAGGCCCTGTGAGTAGACATTGCACTTAAATAACTCACATGTATCTAGGCATAAGTGCTAACCGCCACCACCCACATTTGTAGGTACAGACTAAGGCTGTGGCAACTGTAAGTTGTGTGCTGTCACTGACCCACCAAATGATGTTACCACACTGCAACAGGGTCTTACATTGGGTACAGACTGGTGCCAAGGTCCTGGTCTCAAGCTAGATACAGAAAACAGTACCATCATACCATATGGCAAGAACATGGCCCCACTGTTTGCCACATCATTGGCAACCCCATAAACACACAACCTGTGTTGAGAGACCTAGATACTCAGTTTGATAACAATGTATCATTCAACCATCATGTAGTGGCAGTGGCAGAATGGTCTTGTAAGTTGTTTGACTCATAGGTAAAGGGAGTGCATCCAGAAAAAAAGGTGTTCATTACAGCTGTATAGTCCTCAGTCAGTAGAACAATAGTTTAGTACAATGGCCCATCTGATGTGTACCTAACCAGACATCTGCACCAACTGGAAAGGCCATGGTAATACCCACAAAGGTAATCAATGGTCTCTTAGCACCTGTCTCATGCAGACAACCTCTAATCAGTAGTGCCACACTCAGTATCAGACCGGTTGGCCAGATGTGGGTTGTGGCACACCTACAAGGCAGATTTGGACCCTGCCCTTCAACAGCTGCCCCATATATGTGAGTCTAATTCCTCGCACATTACCAGCACAACAGGCCTGATTCTGATATGCGACATCAACAAAACCTGCTGGAGAGATAGGTTTGTCTCCCAGAGGCTGTCCTGTCTCAGGAATGCACTTCCCATACATGTCAAACAGAGTACCATGCAGAACGTCATCAAGTGTAGCCATGATGAGTGGATGGGATACTACAAATCTATCCCAGGGTTCCCAGCTGTGTCCTTCAATGACAGGGGTAACAGGTGGTGATTGAGGATTCTGTTGGGGATAAACTAATAGCTAGGCTTGTAAGGTCCTCAGGGCTAATAGCCTAGTAACTTCCTATGATCCTATAATCCTATGATACTGGAATCCTGAAAAGCAAACCCCGAACGCACATTGACGACATCCACTACAGACAATCATCTCTCCTTCTTCACATATGTCTACAACATCAAAGGAACCACTCAGATCTGTTTAGTAGTGGTGATCAAGGACACCAGATGTACAAGTGCTGTAGGTATAGCATACTTGCTGCCTGTCAGATTCGGTGTAGGCTTCACCCCCCCCCCCCATCAGTACATCAGGACATCCCCAGTACATGCCTACTTCCACTTATATGTAGGGAACAGGTCACCACTGCCACCTCAAAGTCATGGTATACAGCCACCGTGGGAGGCTATCACATCACAGGATGCATCCTACATGACCCCATGCATGACCTTGCAGCACCATAAGGCATTGTATTCTACCAAGGCCTGACTACCACCTTTGTCCCAGCCAAGTGGAAGACACCCACTGTCACCCCTTCACACTAAGGTGGGGCGTCCACCAATCTGGCACATTATAGACCCAGCAGCCTAACTAAGCTGACCAGCAAGGCCATGGCGCAGTTTATAGTGAGACTCATTAACAAGGACAATGACAACCACCACACACTCCATCATACACAGTTAGGCTTTGTCAAGGTGGGGATCATGTCTGTTACAATCGGTTGACCTCTTTGACACAGTCACCAGTGCCATGGACGGGGGGGAACGGGTGACAGTGCACACTGCCTACCTTGACCGGGCCAAAGACTTTGACAGTATGCCCCACTTGGCCATACTAGATATACACTCCCACCTAGGCATCAGTCCATATGTCACGAGATGGGTAGCACACTGTTGCACAGACAGGACCCACCTAGTCCACATAGGGGAATACTCCCAAGTGGTAGACCCATAACTAGTTGCATAATCTGGTGTTCTGTATTTGGGCCTCTGTTATGTGTGATGTACTCTTCTGAGGTGCAGGGCACAGCCATTGGGCTATGGCTGGCAATGTTTTCAGACAACTGCATGATGGGTGCTGTCACCAGATTCCCTAAAGATGTGGACATCTGCGAAGATGCCAAGAGGGTGTCACAACATCCCTGTATTCCCCCCAATAAGAACCATTATTGAGTATAAATGCCCTTGTGTTCATTTACCTGGCAAAGAACATACAGCAGCTGTAGAGATCACAGAGGTCCCCCAGCAGGGAATACCAGGGCCTCACATATCTACTATACACAGATTAGCCTATCCCTTTACCCAGTTTCATACAGACTCCTCAAAGGTAACTTCTGTCTGGCATACAAGGTGATCATGGACTCCACCTTGATGGGACTGCTGCACAACTGCAAATCAGGCACCAGTCTATTAACCTGGACACACACCCTCAACCTGGAGTCTCATCAACAGGACTTGTTGGTGGGTCATATGTGTGCCCCACACACTCACCCAGCTGTGTAATGGACACCCTGTCCACATCAGGCAGGGTAGCTACTTACACCTTTTCAAGTGAGACCTGGATAACTGGATGATTAACAGGACATACACAGGATACCACCTGTGTCCCTGTTGGACTGGGGTATCATGTGCTGACTTGCATACACATGGGCTAAACTCTGGGCTAGGGTTGTGAGAGCCTCAGGCTAGTAGCCTAATAACCTCGTATGATACTAGGTATACCAGTTATGGCTCTGTGTGCTGTGAGGGACTGTGTTGTTATGTGTCCGCTCCCATCACTGCCATCTACTGTGGTGTGTCCTTTATGGGTGATATACCAGTATCATGTCATACATCCACCATCCGACAAATAGGTGAGTGGTACCACAGGTGTATGGTGACAGTCCAGCAACATCTGTGCGACACAATTATAGACAGCACTGAAAATGTGTTGTAGGGTATCCTCCTTGTGGGTGTCCAACATCCGCAGTACACAGATGTTTGCAGAATGTGTACATGTGCCTGATATATGTGATCACTCTGCCAGACAAATATGGATGTCTGGAAAAGAGTTGGACAATATGTAATGGTTGTTTCTAGACTATGGGGAATCTGACAGTCACAGGCCAGACACCTCAGAAAACACTTATGGTACTTTAATATCTGGTACTGTATTCATTCCCTCACATTGCATGCCCAATATGTATACTCAGTTGCTGAGGTGGAGTCTGTATCCCCCCACTATTACTGACTATAACCTGCTGTCCTGCTATAGGGGTTCAACAGGTATGCTAGCCATAGCTCTCAGGTGATGATATGCAGGTGTTGAGTACACAGTGACTTAGCCAGAGTAGGTTAGGAACAGTCAGGGACAGCTATGCGTGTGTGACATTCAGAGAGTGAGAGGAGCAGATTGACAGTACATCATGTGATATGGCAGCTGTATCAACCACTACTGACTGTCACTATTGTCTAATACACATTCCAGTAGCATGCATACATGAGATGACCATTGCTGTGGGTACTCAGGGGTCAGAACTGTGATCTCTGTCAAAGCAGACAGAGCCAAAATGGAAGCCCGTAGCTGCTGCACAGCTGACTAACAGCGACATGTAATTCCAAGATATTTACCATAGACCTCTGTTGTTGTAATCCCTATTTCCCATGCCTGCATCCCCCAACTGTGTCCAATTACACAGAGAATACTATTACATACCTGGCATAGTGCTGTACTCCTTTATGTGCAGAAATCCTGTGGTAGAATGCTAGGATAGCACAGTATGTCATCATAGAGAAAGTCACAGACCTGTGTACCATAGGCAGCAGCTTACCTTTAGTAGGTAATGCTCATGAACAGATGATTTCCTGTGCACCAATCTGTGGCTCAGGCTTGCTAACTGCATTCAAAACAGCTGGGTTGCATTTTGATTAACCAAAGTCATGGCAACACCGTACTGTATTTGAGGCCTTCATGTAGGCCTTGAGCCTTTTCCTGGCCTGTGAGAAGGACATTATTGAGGTGTGGGAACTGCAGCATCACAGAAGGTAGTTTGAAATACTGTCCACTGTTTGGATTTATGTTATATGTCCACAGTTTTGCATGCTATGTTCGGCCATTGTGAACAGACTTTTTGATTATGTGGCAGTTTACTGTTTAACAATGTGGGTAGAGGTCATTAAGGAGACAGACAGATGTCAGTATCATATGTCATTTGCATTAGAATATGTATTCTCTGCAGTAGCCACTGGTCTATCACCTGTGTATGTTTGTAGGGGAACACTTTGACACATGTTCCTGTCACTTGATCATTCCCCCCACCCCTTTATGTATGGATGTTGTGCAGATTCCGTGTTATAGGTGTTTGGGAGGTATGGTAGGTCTGTAGCAGGTAGCTGAACATACTGATGCATATGTTGCAGGTTGCAGCTGCTGCATTCTGCCCAGGAGCCATACTGGCAATTGCAAACACATTGTGGAACAACAAGCTGTATATGTGAGTGAGGGAGCAGTGTCAGCTCTGTTGTCACAGCACAGCCAGGGTGAGGGTACCCACAACAGTCCAGGTGAGGCATGTGCCTCTGGTACATATAATATGTAATAGTGCATCCAGAGAGTGCTAGGTGACATTTAGGGCACCTATACATTTTTATGAAGTTTGTCCCAACCTACAGGCCTTTGAGCTGCTAATATGGGTGGCAGTGACTGCAGTAGCAGAAAAAAGTTCTGCTTAAAATTGCAAAGCTCAGTCATTTAATTGTTCCGACAACCATGTACTTGACATGCAACACACTGGAATTGAAGCCAGGACTGTGGGTGGAAAAATGTTAAGCATGCTAGGAATGTAACAGATTGAGCTATGGAGTCAATACTATAGCGGGTCTATTTGCAAGACATATGTGCATGCATACGGTCTGTTACACAGGATTGGCATGAACATGTGTGATCGGATGTGTATGACGTGAGACACTGAACTGTCTGTCATGATTTCATAATCTCAACGTGTACTGCGTTTCCAGTACATCAGCGCAGCAAAGATTGTGTGACAACTGTATCAAATGTAGATGGCACAACTGTGGACATTCCTCAACAGTCTGCAGTTGTCATCTCTACCTGATATCCTAGGCCTCACGCACATCCATCAGCATGTATTTGTCTGTGTACTGGTTTGGCATCTGTATCACAGTCCCAAGTACATTTTACTTTTTCCTATTATATGTACAAGTAATGTGTTACTGGCAATAAGGATACGTTTTTGGAAACACCAGTCAATCCTCAGAGCTGGGTGACATAGTGGGCTAATGCACTGTGCTGTAGTTGACAGGGTCCTGGGTTTGAAACTTGTCAGGACTGTATATTTTTCTGCTGTGAATCACTAATAATCAAAATAAGTTAATGGGAACACTAACAAGTCTTCAAAGATGAGTGACCTAGTGGGCTAATGCACTGTACAGTAGTTAATAAGGTCCTGGGTTTAAAACTTTGCAGGGGTTGAATATTTTTTCTGCTGTGCATCATTGATAAACAGGAAAAGTTTATGGAAACACCTTTTAGTCTTCAAAGCTGAGTGGCCTATTTCCAAGAAAAGAAAAAAGGGGTGATAGGAAAGTGGTGAAATGAGGACAAGCAGGGGGAAAAACAATATGAAAGGCAGGTAGGGATGTGCAGGATGGGTGTAGGAAAGGACCGTAGCTCTTTATTTCCTGTACAGCAACAGCTGTGCATGTTGTGGACAATTTGGAATTTGAGCCTCACATCCCAGAGGGAGGGGTATGGGCAACATAATGTTGTCTATTAATTCCTGTGATGATTGATTGATGGCAGTGTAGGTGAAATGGAGATCTATGTATGGGGCATTTTTTTTTGTGGGACAGATGCCCATTTTTTTTTTTTTTTTTTTTTTTTGTAAGTAGAGAGTGGAATGTTGGGGAAGGGATATAGGTACATGTGGGGATGTAAGTTGGATAGGAGAGGTAGCATTTGCAAACAGACAAGACAGCAGGCAGGGGTGGTGTGTGACACATGAGGGGTGTAAACACCTTGGATGGGGAGGATGTTGTGGAATCGGAGGACCAACTGCCCCAGATGGCTGCAGTGGGACTGAGCTCCCAACCCATGGGCAGTCACCACTGCTCCTTCATGGCCCTAAAGGTGGCTGTGCTGGGGCCTGGCCACCAGGGACAGCCTGCCCCTCCAGGTGTGCCAGTCTGCCCTCAGACTGTTGCTGTCAATTGTCCATATCACACTGGACAATCCTGGACACCATCCCTGGAATCTGTTGCCAGGTGACCACTCCTCACTGCCCCAGCACTCAGTGGGGAGGGACCCCATCCCCTGAGGCAGTTTCACCCATGGGTGGTGCAGGACCAGTGGAGGGGCAGCTTCAGGTTGGGTCCCAGATGTGCCACTGTCAGATGAGGTGGGGTAGGAGATCCTCAGGAACCGGCCTAACCACTCCTGCTATGGTGTTGAGGTTTTTTCAAAGTGTATAGGTTAGTCATGCACAGAACATTTAAACATTAGTTATAACAGCATGCATAGGTGTTCCAATTAACCCAGAACAATAAAATTGCATAGCATATAGAACATAACAATAATTGGGATAACAGTCAGTATTGTAACAACATGCTAGTAACAGTTATGGCAGAAAGTCAACAGCATTGGTATTTCAACAATGTATGTTAGTATGCAACCATTGTAATATGTAACAATAATAAAACACAAGGCCCAACATAAGGTTTTTAGAACAACATATGTGAAATGGAAACCGTACCCATAGTATAACAATATTTATACAATGACCGGCTGTAAATATGCAAAAATGAGCAGGCTGATTGGCCAGCCCAACCAGTGTGCCCATTGTAAATTCGAGACTATACCAACGGAAAAAGGTCCGGTTGCCCGGACGTTTTCCATTAGTGTATCTCTTTTTTTTCAGAGATAGCAACAGAGAAAGGAATATTTCCATTGCTTTTTGTAAAGATATCTTGCTGTTATATGAGTTGAAGAACTCATATAACATAGCGAGTGATCTTAAAAAAACTTTTAGGTCTACAAGTGCCCTATATCTTCTGTAGCACATACGTACCTCTCAAGCTATCTGCATGGGGCAGTATGGGCCAAGCTGTAACACCTACAGGTACACAATTACAGGAGACTATTACATGTCAGGGGAACATATATGACTATCAAGTTGTACTGTGCACTGATGTGTGAGTGTGGTACTGACATACTTTGATTGGATGTTAAATCTATGTGCAAGGTTATTGGCAACAGTGATCACTATCCATGACAGTGTGACACTTGAGAGACATGTATCGTGCATAGTACAGGGAGTTTACACATATCCTGCTGTGCTTGGCAGGCATGAGGTTAGATTATCAGCAGAAATTAACAAATGCACCAGGTATACAGCCATAACAGCAATAAACAGTTTTATTTGTCTTATTAACTTGGAATAGTAGTGTACTTGTGGATGTTTAATTTAATGAAGCCTTATCACCTTGCTGAGCAATGCTGTTTACACACTAGTACATCTGGGCACACAAATTAGTATACCATTGGAACAGCTACTATAGACAATTTATTCACCTCAAAACTAAGTTAGAGAGATTAGAAACTGAATGGTAGTTGAGATTAGACACTTTAACGTCACCAAGAATTAATAAGAATTGTATTTTGCAGTGTATATTGAAATTAAAGGCAGCTAAGTTATAGCACCTAACTATTTTTTAATTAGGTGCCTTACAATATTTTTATATATTCTTAAGTGTTGGATAAACATTTACATATTCATGGAAATATTTTTACATACTATTTTTATGCATTGTAGTGTGTTTTATGCATTGTAGTGCATAATTTAACATCATATTTTATACATTCACTATTCATATTTAGGTTTTAGAGAAAACAGATGTACCATACAGTGTTTTTATATCAAACTGAGTTGGGGGGCAGGTGATGTAGTGTTTGTGTTTGTTTGATCTGGTTCTTTAATGATATTAATTCATTTTAATTAGAGTGTTTAAAGAGGGTCACATGATGATTTTATGTATAAAATGGCTTGTTGTGATATGTTGGTTTACTCTGATGAAGCCTATTTCAAGAGGGTGAAAGCACTAAGTGTTGTGTTCCAATAAACAGATCAGTGATATACATGCAGTGGTGGCATTTTTTATTATTTTGTTTTTGTGGTTTTGGCACTCCTTGGGTGCTTTTATTGGTAATTTATTTACCTGTAATTCCTGTGGGGAGAACATCTACTAACAATACTTAACTGGTTCTATACATATTCAGTAGCACTTTTCTGTTTCTATAAATACATAGTAATAATTGTCCCTGGATTCGAACCCCTGTCTGTGTGGAAAAATGAACAACATACATACCATGTAGCAAACTGAGATACTAAGCCACTGCCATGTGTTTGTTGACTGATATGTGTGTTGGTTGACTGATATATACCTAAAGCTCACCTGTTAATGAAATTTGACCTGGTAATGTAGGTAGAGTGTCACAGAAGACTGCAGTGACACTTGAACACACATGCATGAGATTTGTGCATGACAGAGATAGTAGGTGAACTGTGGATTACTACTTGGAATGCAGGTGTACACATTTAACCCCTAGTGAATGGGAATATGTGTGATATGTACAAACCATATAAGGGTGCTGGGTTATATACAGTTGCAGATGGTATATTTGCAGTCTACAGCTATTACAGTTTCATACTTGCCTGCATCAGCATAACTACGTTCAGGAATGCATATAGCTGAAATATAATTGTTAACACAGAACAAACTTGAGGGAAACACACTATAATACCTCACACATTACTATTCAAGGTACAGAACTTAGTGCAGAACAAATACCATAATGCAGTATATCTTGTCGTACAGCTCCACATCTACACTTTAGCAAAATAGTTCTTTATCGGCCAACCTTCAGTCATTTAATGGTATTATACCCATGTTTACTTCACAGCACTTGTAATACTAAATTTAATAACCAACAGGCCAAAATACACATGATTTGGCACAACAACCTTTTATTGAGGGTGACATGAAGCAGTTAACAGTCTTTTTAATGTTGAACACTTTACATAATGCAGGCATTGAAAGACAGCTGTTATTCCAAAATGTATGCATTACTAACTTTATTTCCTCAACAATTCTGACTGCAGGTGTACTTTATTTCCTGAAAATTATGAATGCAGATGATTTATTCCCTTCACATTATGAATCCAGTTGTACTTTATTACCAGAACATCATTATTAATGCAGCATACACTTGTTATTCCTTAACATTATTAATGCAGTAGTAAATTGCTTTCCTTAACATTATCAGGTTTCATGCTTTCATGTATATTGAACTGTGTCTGGCATTACTCACTTATATCAGTCTAGGTCTATGAACACATTCATTGCAGTACACTCAAAACAGAATATACCTACTGGCAGTTACTACTGTACTCTTTCTTAATTATATTACTATATATTGCAGGATATATCTGTATTCACCACACTCTCAGTGCAGCCTGGCCAGGCACCCTGCATCGGCCTCCAGGTTGTAAGCTCTCTGTTCTGCAGCTGTGGGAGAGAAACACACCATTTTGCATACCTGTCTATCAGATATTCATACAAGAATTTGGTAAATCAATGCTTCCTATACTTACAAACTTGTGGGGCATTGTCGTCCCAAGCGTCTTGGATTCACTGGGTCAAGAGTTCCTCCTTCCTAACCGTCAGGTCATGGTAGTGGTGACGCACCTGCTCACCAGTGCAGGGGATGCCAGTTGCAGTGGTGAGGTTGCATGCCAGCTGGTCCAAGGCCTCTGATTTGTATTTGGATCCCTGGTACTGGTCCTGCAGCAGCTGGATATCATGGTCTTTTACAAGGAGCCCAGCCATGACCCTGGACTCCAACATGACCCACCTTCTGCTCCCGGAAGTGAGCACCCTCTCCAACTCCTGCCAAAGCTCCTGCATGGATCAAACGCCATCAGATTCTGGTTGTGTTCCCACCTGTTCAGCTTAAATAAGTCTGTTTTCCTTCTCTTTGCCACCACTGGACCATTTTTAAAAATGCTAAGCAAAGCTTAACACTGAGCAAACCCATTAAGCTTAGCTGAGCAGTGCTTAAACTGGAAAATGCTTATCAATGCTCTAACCAGCTAAGTGGAGCTGTGTGTTGCTAAGTACTGCTAAAACAGGTCCTGTTAAAGCATTGCTTGGCTTGGTTTATCAATGCTTAGCAGAACTTGGCGACGGGCAAACCAGATTTTTATAAAAATAAAAAAAAAAATATTGAAAGTAATTGTTCATTAATGATACTTTATTATTATGTGTATCTGTTTTATTTTATATGTCATAACCATATGCATTTTAATTACATTATTTGGAGTGTGACTTTAATGTATTGGACAACGTTTTCTGGAATTCATTAATTCCAATGCCCTGGACTAACTCATTCTTACCCCCATCAGGGGTAGAAACATCCTTGACCTGGTCATTACTAACATGGGCGACCATTGCTCTACACCATTAATCAACTCCTCCCTGGTCATATCTGACCACAAGCTAATCACCATGGATAACCACATCCCACCTTCACCCCCCCACAAAGGAAACCACCATAAAAACTTCTCCAAAGCCAATTTTGGGCTTCTAAAAACAGAGGTAGCTAACTTCATGACACCCATGCAAATGGAAAATAGGTGCATGACTGCTGAATCATACACCAGTGCACTGTATGAGCACATACACAAGTGCATGGAATGAGCCATATCAAACAGAACCAAGATGCTCTCCTCCAAAAAAAGGAAGCCAGTCTGGTGTCCCCCCACCATAAACAAACTCTACAACAGAAGGAAAAAAACTGTTGCAGAAAAGCATGAAGTCCCAAGACTGGAAAAACTCCCTTGTTAGCCTCAGCAAAAAACTGAGATCAAATCCTGTAAAACTAGCTATGAAAACAAAATTGCTGCAGATTCTAAAGACAACCATAAGGCATTCTATAGTTATGTCAAGAATCTACATGGGTTTACCTTTGATTTGTTGTAAATGGTATGTGCGACGTGCATAATGCCGAAAGTACAGCTGCAAAAAAACACAAATGTTGATTCACCAAGTGTTTGAATGGCAAATAAGTGAATGATTTTTTTGCCATTCAAACACATGGATCAAATTTTGGAAATGGCTTTCCAGCAAACCATTTTTGACATTTGATCCTTCGACATTCTCTGTATTTTGGCAATACGGTTCGCACAACAGGACGATCGTACATACCATTTGCGACAAAATGAAGGTAAACCATCTACATGGCAATACTCAGATCTAATCTGAGTTACAGCACAATGGCAATACATGTACAGAAACAACTGATATTGCCAACATATTGGCCAACAGGTTCAGTGCGAACTTTACACCCCTTTCACCCCTAAATGGCCTATCACAATATCTGAGGAATGCAAAGTCCCTATTATCATGGCTACACAGGTAAAAACCACACTGTCCAAAACCAAAAATACAGCTTCCATGGGACTTGATAATATCCCTGGCTGTGTTCATAGGTACATAGGTCGATACTAGGCTATTGGCCCTAGGGCCTATATAAGCGTAGCCAAATGGCACCCTGGTTTTGCCATCCAAGAAAATTATTTTCCTAGTCCCCTGTCAGGCAGAGCCACAGATGTGATCCCTGGGGTGAATTTTCTATCTCACATCCAATCATCAAGATTTTTCTTGAAGAGTGCTAATGAGGAGCTTTGTTTGATATAGATAGGTAGTTTGTTCCAGAGTATGGGAAGTCTCTGAGATAGGAATCTATCCCTCAAGCATGTTCTGTTTATTGTGGTGACAAGGTTTAGGTCCCTAGAGCGTGTAGCTCGGAGGGATTGGGATTTCTTTACATGGAGCATGTCCAACAGCTCTGGGTTTGACATAGCTTTGTATGTTAGGCAGAGATCGCCTCTGAGTAGGCTATATGCGACAGAATAAAGCTGGAGTTTTTTGAGACGATCTGCGTAGGGCATCTGTTTGAGGCCAGTAATCCTCTTTGTGAGGTATTTTTGTGGCCTTTCCAGTTGTTGTAGATGTCTTGTGAGGTACATACCCAAAGGGGTGTTGTACTCTATAATGGGTCTAATGAGTGATGAGTACAGGGGAATAATGACCTCTTTTTTCCTTAATGAGAAATCTTTTGTGATAAGGTGTGCCACGTAGAAGGATTTCCTGATTACTGTGGTGATGTGATTATCAAAGGAGAGACTACTGTCCACCTGTGTCCCAAGGTCTCATCACACTTTCAGTGTTAAGTAGACTACCACCTATGTGGCAGTTCATAGGTACAGAGTTTTTAACAAAAGGGAAGACTATGCACTTTTTGGCATCGAGTTTGAGGCCATGGTTTTGACACCAGGCATCTGTCTCGGTGAGGCCCTTTTGTAGGATGTCCACATCATTAGGAGATTTGAATATGGCTCCTAGTTTGCAGTCATCTGCGAACTTTGTTAGCCTGTACTTCAGAGAAGTAGATACCAAACAGGAGAGGACCTAGGACTGGACCTTGTGGTACTCCACTTGTCACTGGTCTGAAGTTGGATTTAGAGTCTGCTACTTCACAGTGTGGGTTCGGTCAGTGAGCCAGTTGGCAACCCATCTTGTGACATAGGGATTTATACCTAGTTTAGTGAGTTTGTCTATAATTCCAGAGTGGGGGATGGTGTCGAAAGAATTGGCGAGATCTAGATAGGCTGTGTGTCCCACCTTACCCTCATCTACAGCTTTGGTGACCGCTTTAAAGAAGTCTGTCAGGTTTAGGAGACATGATCTGCCTTTTACAAACCCAAACTGGGTAGGGTGTAGAGTCTGGAGATTACCAATGTTATTGTTATAAGTTCCATGATGATATGCTCCATAGTCTTGCAGACCAGGCTCATCAGGCTAATGGGGCTGTAGGTCCCGGGGTCCGTGGTGGCTCCCCCTTTGTGGAGTAGGATAACTGTTGCTGTGCACCATTCAGTGGGCACACAGCCTGAGGTGAGGCTATGATTGAACATGGTACTTAGGTGGGGTGCCAGTTCGTTCTGTAGTTCATGTAAAACGCAGCCTGGGATGTTGTCAGATCCCATGGATGATGTGTTTTTGGCTTTGGAGAGTGTGTTTTTTACCTGTGTAGCCATGATTACAGGTACTTTGCATTCTTCTGGTATAGAGATGGACCCTTTAGGGGATGAGAGAGGGGTAAAGTTAGCACTGAGTCTATCTGCCAGGATGTTGGCAATATCAGTTGGTTTTGTATATTTAGTGCCATTGTGCTGCAACTCAGAGCAGATCTGAGTGTTGCCTTTGAGATTCTTGATATAGCTATAGAACGCTTTGTGTTCTAAATGAATTACAAAGTGAACTGGCACCACACCTGAGTACCCTGTTCAATCACAGCCTCATTTCAGGCTTTGTTCCTACCGAATGGTGCACTGCTATGGTCATCCCACTCCACAAAGGGGGAGCGACTACAAACCATGGGAACTACTGCCCCATTAGCCTGATGAGTCTGATACGTAAGGCTATGGAGCACATCATCATGAACCTTATATATAAGGACATAGGGAATCTCTAAACTCTGGACCCCAAGCAGTTTGAGTTTGTGAAAGGTAGATCATGCCTGCTCAGCCTGACAGACTTCTTCGAGAGTGTCACCAGAGTTGTGGATGAGGGCAAGGTAGTTCACACAGCCTCCCTAGACCTTGCCAAGGCCTTCAACACCATCCCTCACTCAGGAATCATAGATAGACTCACTAAACTAGGCATAAACCCCTATGTCATAAGATGGGTTGCCAACTGGCTCACTGATAGACACTGTGAAAATAGCAGACTCTAAATCTGACTACCAACCAGTTACAAGTGGTGTCCCATAGGGATCGGTCCTAGGTCCTCTCCTGTTTGGCATCTACTTCTCTGAAGTTCAAGCCAACTCAAAGGGACTTTGGCTGACCAAGTTCACAGATGATTGCAAACCGGGAGCCATTACTGATTCTCCAACTGATGCAGACATTCTACAAAAAGGCCAATGACTGGTGCCAGAACCATGGTCTTAAGCTCAATCCCAAAAAGTGCATTGTCATTCCCTTTGGGAAAAATTTGGTGCCCATGAACTACCACATAGGTGGTAGTCCAATAATCCCCGAAGGTGTGATAAGAGACCTGGGGACACAAGGTTGACAACAACCTCTCCTTTGATAAGCACATTGTCACTGTAGTCAGAAAGTCCTTCTATGTGGCACATCTCATTACAAAAGGTTTCTCATCCAGAAAGAAAGAGGTCATAATCCCTCTCTACTCGTCCTTCATTAGACCTAATATAGAATACAATGCCCCATTTGGTATGTACTGCACTAGACACCTACAACTGGAAAGGCCACAAAAATACCTCACTAAGAGGATCTTAGGCCTTAGACACATGCCCTATATGGACAGACTCAAAAAACTCCAGCCATATTCTCTCTTATCACATACTTAGAGACAACCACTCCTTAACCTACAAAGCCATGTCTGACCCAGCGCTGCTAGATATGCTACACCTAAAGAAATCCCAATTCCTCCATGCCACATGCTCCAGGGACCTAAACCTCATTACAACAATAAACCGAACATGCTGGCGAGACAGGTTCTTAATCCAGAGACTTCCCATACTCTGGAACAAACTTCTCATTCACATCAAGCAGAGCACTTCACTGGCCCTCTTTAAAAGAAATCTTGCCGAGTGGATGGGCAATAGAAAGTGCACTGCGGGGATCACTTCAGTGGCTTTGCTTGACAGGGGCACTGGGAACTAACTTTAGGTGGCATGATGTCAGGGAATCTTCTTGGGCTAGGCTTATATAGGCTCCAGGGCCATTAGCCTAGTACACACCTATGAGCCTATGAACTTGTGTGTAACTGGGATTTTTGTCCTCTGGTCTCCACTGAAAATGGGCTTCTGGTCCAGCTGGACTAACCCTGTTAACAAATGTCATCATAAACATAATTAAAAAAATTCACAGAAGCCACTGAGGAATCAACAAAACTTTAGCATAAAAAGTCAGTTGAAATGAATGTGCTTTGTACACTGTTAGAAACTGCATTGCATAACAACTATTTTTTCTTTCACGACAAACTTTATAAGCAAAAGAAGGGCGTGGCAATGGGGGCTAGTGTTGCCCCAGCTTACGCAAACCTTGTTTTGGGTTGGTAGGAGAGAGAATGTTTGACTACAATGACAGGATTCAACAGTATTGTATTTTATAAAAGATTTGTAGACAATTTGTTTTTTATTGTTAACAAGGGAATTGAAGGTGAAATATTTGTGGAAAATCTGATTCAAACCTCTGTCTTTATATCTTTTGCAATGAGTAGTTTTGGTAATAGGTTCACTTTTTTGGACATAGTGCTTTCATGGGATTCAACTGCAAAGTGTTTGAAAGTGATATGTTTAGGAAAAATACTTTTTCCATTAGTTATTTGCATTGGACAAGTAATCATCCAAACTATATGAAACGTAATATACCAAGAGGCCAATATATTAGGGCCTCAAGGATGATAAGCAATGATGATTCTTTCAAAAAAGAAACACAGTTTATTACCAAACTTTTTGAAGAGAAGGGTTATGTAACAGATTTATTAGTGAAAACTTGTGAGGAAATTGCAGGGAAGAGACACACTGACTTCCCACCAATCTTGAAGAAAGGGATAGTAAATAAAGGTAGGAAAAATAGAACTGTAGACAATGCCCCATGGTGTTGTTTAGAAATGTCTGTAGGCACTCATATCAGGGAAATTATTGAACATAACTGGAGGGTCATTAGCAGTCACAGGGAAGTTGGACAAGCATTGGGTGATAACCCACAGTTTGTGAACACCAAGAATTATAGTATAAAGCAACTACTGGAGACAACAGACACTAAGGTTTCTCCAGTTATGTCACAGAAGAGCAAGGGAACGTACAAATGTAATGGCTGTTCCAGTTGCCGGTACAGTTATGAGAGTTCTTTTGTTATGTTACCCCACCTCCAATATACTATCAATTTTAAATACAGATATTGTTGTGAAACCGTTGGAGTCAGATATTTAGCTCTATGTTCAGGGTGCAACTGTTTTTATGTTGGTATGACAACAAGAATGTTAAGGTACAGGATACAGGAACATTTAAGGGCTGTTGAGCGTAAAGATGACAACAGTGCTTTATACCAACATTCAAAAGTTTGTATTAACTTTAAAAAGTTTTGTTATACTATTCTTGAGCAAGTCTGTATAGATAAAAGAAGGTGATTATAAAAATCAGGTTGAAATAAAAGAAGTGTACTGGCAGATAAAACTTCGGGCAGAGTGTTTACCTGGATTAAATGAACACATCAACATCAAGTGTTACCTGACAAACAGGAATTTAAAGAGTTAAACATACCTTTTTAAACTTTTGATTTTAAATGCTTAATTGTTAGATAATTCATTAATTGCTTTAAATTTGTATTTAGTTGTTATGTTGAGTTGGTATCATCATTCTTTTGAAGTTTTCATGAAAGCAGAGATTAAAAACTTTTTACGCTAACGTTTTGTTGGTTCCTCGGTGGCTTCTGTGAATTTTGCTGTTTGAGTTTTTGTGGTGTTCACTCGACTTTGTGGTAAATTTTTGCTTTTTTATAATTAAAAAAATATATTTGTATAACATTTTTTTATTGCATGTAAAGCTGAACTGGATATCTATGGATTTGAACCATGCACGTAAGGCCATGACTCTAACCATTCAGCTGCCAAGAATATGGTGATTATACCTATACAGTTCTCTATAGCTATCAGTTACGTTTAAGCACTGCTGAACACTGTGCCATGCCACACAAACCCGCTTAGCTATGTTTAAATTGATTTTTCCTAAATAATTAAATGCATCCGATTTCTATTTTTAGATGTCTGGCATGTGTCTTTTGCTAAGTGCCATGGCGCGCACACACACACACACACACACACACACACACACACACACACACACACACACACACACACACACACAAATAATTATATGTGTTTAACTTTATTATTTTAGTGCCATCCTACATTTTAACAGTGCAGGGGGTGTGTTACTCATCTCTGGTCACTGTAACACACCCCTACACTGATTCTGTAACCATGTTACACAGCTCTCTCTCTTAGTAGCGTGCCTTCATTAATATGCAAGGCATGCTGCCGAGGGGGAGCTGCAGACGCAGCCAAAGTACACTCCATGTAGGACTTACAATATTCCTACACAAAGCTTATTAAATCTGGGGGTTAGTTTTTTTTTCCATTGTACAAGCCACTGCTCATTGTTTACAGAGTGTGTCTGACTCAAATACTTTTTTTTCTAGGGCTATGGCCACTTGTACTGTTTGTAGGAGGTTTGTATGGCCGCATTCTTGGAAACTTCCAGATGATATGAAAAATCAGATTTTAAATTCTCCTTTCTTTAGAGATTGTGTTTTTTTTTTGTTTCTGCAGAGATTATCAAAAAGTGTGATGAGAGGGGTAAGTTGATACTGGGAATCTCTAAGATTTTTCAGCACTCCTTTTCCAAATTGTCTAAGGGATTCTATAAAACCTCATCCCGTTTTGAAAAACAAAATAAAATAAACAGCCTCAACAAAAACCTGGCAAAGAATTCAGGGATCCCTCAATACAAAGGACAGTCCAACAAGTATGAATGACTATATAAAGGACCTTCACCCCCACCACCACCACCACCAAGGTTACAGATGGGCGTGTGAGGAAATCCCTCCTTTGAAGGGGTAATTCCTCATTATCTAGACTAAGCTCTTTTATTTCCCCCTCACCTTCAACACTTACTGTTGCAAAGAGTGATAATGCCATTTACTCCTTCCCAGGTTGAGAAAGGTTTTTATTCAATGATGTTTTAAGTGCCAAAGAAAAAAAAAAGATTGATTGGAGTCCATCTCTGGATCTTTCTTTTAAATCTTGTTTCTGATAGTGTCCATGTTCAAAATGATGTCACTGTACAACCTGCTACTTCCTCATCCTCATTTAAGTTTACAGGAAGGACTAGATGTAAAAGATGATTATCATCACATACCTATTCATCCAGCCTTCAGGTATTTCTTAAGGTTTTGTGTGTCTGGATCACATTAACAGTTCTCTGCCTTACCCTTTAGGGTATCCACTGCACCAAGAGTGTTCACAAAGTGTGTGGACCCAGTTATAGCCCATTACAGGCTACAGGGTAGCCACATTTTGACATGTTTAGATGACTTGCTTATCTTTGCAGCATCCTTTTCATAGCATTAGGAATCTTTAACTTGAGAGAAAGATCTGTTACACAAGCTGGGATTCCTAGAGAGCATTCAAAGAACTTTTGGACTTTTTCACACAGGATTGTGTTCCTGGGTTGTCAGCTAGATACCTCCATTAAAAGAGCTTTTCTTTCACAAGGGAAAAAAAACAGATCTATATCTAGATTTATTTTATAAAATATTCCTCTCAGACTAAGAATTATCTCAGGATTTGGGGTCTCATGGCATCTTCGATTTTCCGAAGTCTCTTTGGTCCTAGTACCATCATCCTTTAAATACCAGTGCTGAGGGTTTTCAGAAGAGAAATGCCATGGTAAAGACAGCAGATTTTCCAAACTCCAGGTATCCCCTTCTCCCTTCCTGCTCCAAAGCAATCAGTCACCACAGACACCTTAGACTTTACTTGGGGAGCAGTTTCAGGAGTGATAAATGTGAAAGGTGTGTGGAATAACAAGGACAGATTAAATTAAAAAGAGATGCTTGCTTTGATCAAGGTGGTCTAACTCTCTAAATCATCTCTTGTCTCCAGGGCCTGTTCGAGCTGTTACAGATAATAATACCCCAGCCATATCATACATCAACAAGTAAGAGAGAGCAAGGTCATACCCCATTTGCAGACTAGCCATGCTAGCTTGGGAAATAGTTCACAGCACAGTCTCACTCTACATGCATCCTACATTTCATCAGAGAATAATTATGTGGCACACTAGATGAACAGGACAAGGCCAGACCCTCACAAATGGGAACTAGATCAGGTGTCTTCCAAGATTTGACCCCTCTTTGTGAGTTTTTCAAGTAGATCTATATGGCTCCTCTCTGAATAATCAGTTGGCAAGATTCAGTGCCAGGAGTTATGCAAGAAGGCCTGAAAGACAAAATCCATTCCTTTCGATGGATCTGACTGTTCCTTTATGCTTTCCATCCTTTGCACTGATGTCCTTGGTGTTTATAAGGATTTAGAAGGAATCCCCAAAAGTCAATGTGTGACTCCATTCTGGCTCAGACAACAGTAGTTCTCTCTTCTTTTTAAGCTTTCCAGAGGTAATTAACACAGGTTTCATCACATAATAGATCTATTCACACACAATCAGGGATGTTTGATGCACACTGGCCCCAAGCACTTCCTACTGAATGTGTGGATGATAAGGTCTTAATGCCCTTTAGACACCTTTATACTGAGAACATGCAGCATGAGCTAATGAAGGCAAGAAAGCCTGCTACTAGAAAATCATATATTAACAAATCAAAAAGGTTGTCTATTTGGTACCAATAACATAACTTGCACCCATTCAGGGCTAGTTGTTCTCTGATTTTATAATATCTCTGTGTGTTACTATCCTATGGCCTTTCTTAGTTCTCCATCAAGGTTCATGTTTTCAAAGACTCAAATAATCTTTATTGTCATTTAGGACCACACAAGTTCAGCCTAAAGAAAATTACAAATGTCAGCTAATGAGAGAAATGCAGTGCAAATATAGATACAGCAGTATCAGAGAATAACATTAGAAAGAAAATAACGCATATGACATTCAAGAGGTGTTTCACATTACATAAACACACTCAATACCCATTATCCAATGATAAATAATTAATACAAAATAAATACCAACCACCAACCCCCTTCCCCGTTAAGATAGAGAATAAATAGAAAATAGTGAATAGCAGCTGTTTAGTTCAGTATAGTCTTTATATTGTACAATAATTGCCAGAGTAGCAGGATTAAATAAAAAAGAGGCTTCAATGTATCAGGTATTATGGTTGGTGTTCAGGTTAATAAGTCTCACAGCTGTAGGATACAAACTGTTCCTAAATCTGGTAGTCCTACAGCAGAAGCTGTGGTACCTCCTTCCAGATGCAAGTTATGAGAACCAGCTGTGGGCCAGATGGGTAAAATCAGCTAGTATTTTGTATGTTCTCTTTCTTGCCCTCATAAAGAAAAGTTCCTGAATAGAAGGGAGGTTTGTGCTCAAGATTTTCTCAGCCACCCTCACCACCCTCTGTAATTTCTTCTTCTCAGCAACTATGCAGTTGCCGAACCATGCTATAAAGTTGCTATTCAGGATGCTCTTGATAGCTCCCTGTAAAAAGTAGTTAGAGCAGACAGTGGGAGCCTGGCCTTTTGGAACTTTCTCAGGAGGTGAAGCCTCTATTGAGCATTCTTGACTATATAGTTGGAATTAACAGTCCAGGAGATGCCATCTGAGATGTGAAGGCCCAGGAACTTGGTTGTTTGACTTTTTCTACTGCCTCCCCTTTGATAATGAGTTGGTGAACTGTTGCCTTTCTCCTGAAAGCCATAATAATGTCTTTGGTTTTATTAAGATGAAGGTCCAGATTGTTCCTGTCACACCAGACAAAGTGTTCACCTTTTCCCTGTAGCTGTGTTCATCCACACCACTAATGAGACTCACAACTGTGGTATTATCAGCAAATTTTATAATATGGTTTGAGTTATGTTTTGCAGTACAGTCATAGGTGAGAAAGGTGAAGAGCAAGGGGCTGAGCACACAGCCTTGGGGAACACCAGTATTATTATGCATTGAGAGGTGTTGTTTCCAGTGCATGTCTATTGGGGTCTACCAATCAGAAAGTCAAGAGTGCAGTTACATAGATGCTTGTTTATCTCAAGTTTCATGAGCTTATCCACCAGTTGCATCAGTATCAGTGTTGAATGCAGAACTGAAGCTGATGTACAGCAGCCTTACTTAGATGTTCCTCCCATCTAGGTGTTTTAGTGCAATGTGTAGTGTGACTGATATCACATCCGCAGTCAATCTATTTGCCTGGTATGCAAACTGGAGCAGATCAAGGACTTAGCCAGACCCACAGATAGATGTTTCTTCACAATCCTCTCAATGCACTTCATGACGTTTGAGATTCAGGGGACTGGTCTGAAATCATTGAGGAAGGTAGGATTGGGTTTCTTTGGATGTGGGACAATACTTGTTTCCTTGAAATGTGAAGGAACTTTCTCCATAGCAAGGGATGAGTTGAAGATGTCTGTCAGTGCCAGACATACCTGATCAGCACACCCTTTCAACACCTTTCCAGATATGTTATCTCGTCCAGCAGCCTTCCTAAGAGTCATCTCCTTAAGCTGAAGTCTCACCTCCTTGGAGTTTAAGGTGAGCACTATCTACTCTTTGTCAGTGTTTGCTTTGGAAGGTACGATGGTGTTCTTTTCCTCAAATCTGCCAAAGAAGGAGTTCAGGTCCTTCAGGAATTCCAAGCTGTCATCACATTGGGATGTTTTGGTCTTATAGTCCATGAGCTGATGTATCCCCTGCCATAGGCTTCTCATGTCCCTCATGTTTTGGAAGCAGATCTGAATTTTCCTCCTATACTTCCTCTTTGCCTCTTTGATGCCTTTTTTCAGATATGACCAGGCCACCTTTAACCTTTCTTTATCATTAGCCTTGAAGGGTGTGTTTCTTTCCCTCAGTAGCTCGTAGACATTGTTGGTGAGCCATGGCTTCTGATTAGCTCTTATAGTGTTGGCTTTCATGGTTGTTACATCCTCCACACATTTATTTATGTATAGGTCTTTCAGCATATCTCCCCATGGATGCTCCTCTTTCAATGCCATTGCATGTAAAAATGTTTTTGAAAGTGGTTTAGCATAAGAGTCCTCCTAGAAAACTGATGATCCCTCCTCTGGATATTAATTCTATGTTTTATTGAAGTTAACACATGCTCCATTTCAACCAGATAGTCTGGGTGAGTTGAGATTGTTATCATGAAATACTGTTTTACTGATTGCTCTGTCCTCTGCAACAAGATTACCACCTCTTATGGTGAATCAACCCTAACTAAGTTTCTACAGAGACAGGGAGTCTTTGGGAACAAATTATTCTTTTTATGCATTAATGGGTAGGACTGTTCTCCAGGGGTTCCTGGAGCCACCTTCTTCCACTTCCCAAATGTAGTAAGGTAGGGAAGCCTTTCCATATAGCTAAGACTGTTACATCAGTGATGAATATGAGGAATATAATACACTCATGTAAGTAAATTCACTATAACAGTAGATGTTTGAATGATAACTGCTACAGTAGATGATCCCTTTCTCCATTCCCTTGTTCGTTTTCATGTCTTGTTTATGCCGGGGTGTGAATATTTAATATTGTTGTTCTTAGCATTGCCCTTCAGGCTCAGCCCCCCTCACTCTGTTGGCACAAAAGCTCTGAAGGGCATGAACAAATTGATGAAATTACTTATGGTTTGGGTATATGGAAGGTATCCTAAAGCTTTGGAAGCTGTCTGACTGTTATCCTGCCAAGGATATAATTTGAACATCTACTGTTATAGTAAGTTTACTTACACAATTGCACTTTCACTATTATGCAAAATGTTGGGTTACTTTAATTATTTTATGGATACTACTTGGAACATTAACATGCATATTCAGTACATTTTTTAAGCATAAACCAGATCTGCTTTATGAAATTCATTGTGTGCTCTGAATGTGTAAACTTCAAGCATATTCAGTAAAACATTTGAGGTTGCATAAACTTGCTGTTATATCAAAGAAACTGAATAAACTAAATCATATCAAAGAAATTATATCATATACAGATAGTAAAAAAGTAGAACAGATAGTAAAGGTATTCTTGAGGGCTTTAAAATATTTTATGAAAATATAAATAATACAAATAACTTAGATAATGATATAGTTGAAACTTTTCTAAGGGAAAATATAAATAATAAATTCATAAGTGAACAAGTAAAAAAAATGACAGACTATTCACTTTGATAGAAATAAAAGAGCAAATAAAAAGTTAAAAAATAATAAGGCACTTGGCTTAGATGGTCTTATACCAGAACTGCATAAAGTACTATCAGATGATGAAGTAAATATTAAATAAGGTCTATAGAGAAATAAAAACAATTGCTGAAGTCCCCCCACCATGGAAATTCATGTCCATTAATAGACTACACAAATAAAAATAAAAAATAACTTTCTGTCATTTGTCCTGATTTAGATAAGGCTTTTGACTCCATTAATTGGCCACACTTGTTTAAAACACTTAAAGTGTATAATTTCTCACCTGAGCTATTTGCATTAATTTCTAAGTTATACAATACTCCTGTGCTTATGTTAAAATAGGTTATTTTCTTTCTAATGCCTTTAAATTACAAAAGGCACAATGCAAGGCTAGCCATCATCACCTTTATTTTTTGCTTTAGCTATAGCACTCTTTGTTAATAGTATTGGGTCCAATAAGAACATTGATGGTATCAAAAAAAGAATATTTAAAAATAAAAATTCATCTCTTTGTTGATGATATTTTACTAACAATATAAAATATAGAAAATTCATTAGAACATATAATTAGTTCAATGAGTCAGTTTGAAGAAATCTCAAACTAAAGATTTAATCATAGTAAACGACATTATTAATTAAAAATAAAAATACATACAAAAATATTCTAACATCAATTGGAATAGCAATCAGATGAAATACCTTGGTATAACCATTGTGTCTAATAGTAAAAAAATATGCAAAGTTTCAACAGGTTGTTGATAAAATTTTAAGTCTAGTCACAATTTAGAACAATTGCTTCTTTACCATGGAGGAATGATTAATGCTTATTAAGATGGTAATTCTCCCTAAAATATTGTTTGTCTTACAATCTTTAGTACTATCTCCACCAAAAAATTGATGAAGAAGATAAATAATATTCTACTTAAATTTTTTGGCATCCTAATAAACCAAGAGTTTCCTTTGACTGGCACAGAAAATATTAGGATAATGGTGTAATAATACTCCCTGATATTCAACTGTATGCTACTTCAACAATTATAACGAAAAAGTTATAGTGTTGTGAATAAATTCATCTTAAAATTCAAGATAGAAACAAATACATCAAGAAATATTATTATTAAATAATATATATATATATATATCACAACCAGTCATAAACAAATAGTACCTAATAGTTTTATCTGGTTATTAAAAGATTTTTGTGTAAATGGCATCGCACCCTCTTCTCAAATTCCCAATTTAAATAACATCATTTCCTCTTTCCAAAATTTAACATATTCTAGCTATTGTATTAAAGACTTAATATTTTCTATGTTTTCAATTGCATACACAAATGACTGCTTAGAAACCCATAACTTCAACAAAATGCTAGCACTGAAACTACAAAGTAATTTAATTTATTGTCTTCAATTTTTAAATGGTACTGATATACATATTGCTGAAAATTTAATGTCCAAATACAATCAAGATGCTGAGAACTCGTTAATTTTACAAATATTTAGAGACTTTGCAAACACAGATATTTGACATAGATAAGAAATCATTCCCAAATTATTAATAAATATCAATAACAATGCAATGAAAAATAAATCATATTTGTCACAATTTTATAACATTCTTAAGTTAGATTTCACATATTTAAACAATTCCTATTGGAACTTCTCTTCGGAATTTAATAATGAAGACTTCTCTGAATAATACAAGAAATTAATATTAAAATCTACAGATAAAACTACATCTATGTTATATTGGAAGTTTTTCACTTGGAAATTTTTACACAGAGATTTTGTCACTCAAAACAAAATTACAATTATGTATAAATGGCATATGAATGTGAAGTCATCTCCCCTTTTTGGAAAGAAATTAATACCTTTATTAAAGCTATATGGTCAGATAGATGTAATATTTTTAAATCTGTAGTTTTATTTAATGCTGCTCTGATTCCTGAGATAACTTCAAAAACCCAAGTGCCTCTTCTTTGCTCTAATCTTGCTATAGCCAGAAAAGAAATTATTAAATTCCTCTAGTGTTGAATTTATTAGTATGGCAAAATTGTTTGCAGTAGTGAATTGCATACTATAAAGATGAGAAATTCTAATATTACACATTCATATAAATCTTAGCTTAAACTTAAAAGATTTGACTGAAAAATATTAATGGTTGTTGATGTATAATTTTGATATATTGATAGTTGTGGACCTATGTAAATAGTTAATTGTTTGTTTTATAATTGATTTGTTTATTTATTGTTTTAAAACCAAATAAAAAGTGTGTATGAAGACCTGTATGCTTTATCAGATAGGGTCAAGGCCTTCATTGCAGATTCTGACAATAAGCTCTCATCTATCCCTTGTATCCAGGTTAAACATAACACTTACGCC
The DNA here is from genome assembly GCF_019279795.1 of Protopterus annectens. NCBI lineage: Eukaryota > Metazoa > Chordata > Ceratodontiformes > Protopteridae > Protopterus > Protopterus annectens. The sequence goes on from NC_056741.1 coordinate 135,293,773, forward strand.
TTTATTCATAAGCTTATTCTGACCAAACTATCATTGTTTTTGCTTACAGTATAAACTGCATTCAGAACATGCTACACAGTAATACCCATAATTGTTTCTATGTACTTCTTGTTTGCCTCTAAACCTTACAAATCTTACTGCAGCATTTTCTTCAGCTTTTATAAAGTATGGCAAATTGACTGTGACCTCCTCAAAGCCTGCATACTCTATTAATTGCTTTGCATTGTTCTTTTTCATGCCTGTAACACATTGCTTAAATTGTGTGTGGTTCCGTTATGCGTGTTTGTTACCCAGCATCATCTGGGAAAACATGCTGTCACCAGAATTTTATTTTTTATTTTATTTATTTATTAATTTTCTTAACAAAAGAGGCAGTCTGACTTTCAAATTATTTCAAGCTATGACCTGGGTTACAGGACAATTACAAATGTCAACATGCAGTTACCACTCGCTAGTGTAATAATGTGACTGCAACATACAGAAGTACAGAGATAAAACATTTTGGTATAAATACAGCACAAGTACAGAAAGTGGAGAGAGCTTCAATTCTCTGTTGCCATTCTCTGTAGAACATACATTTATAAAAACAAGAAAAGTTTATAATAGAGTAGGTATTGTCTGCCATCTGCAGTTAACATATAAATGTACACATTGATGATTGTGTTGTAGACAGGTAAAGGTCTGTGAGAGTCTGAACAAATTATTTAACATTTGTTGAGCAGGAAAGTCCAACTAGTACAGACCCTATTTTCAACAGAGGCCCAGAGAGAAATGCTCCAGATGCATGTCTTTGGAATGTGGGAGAAAAGTTCAACAAAGATAGAGCACCAGGGAAAAACGTTCCAGATGCATGCCTTTGGAATGTGGGAGGAAATCGGAGTACCTGGAGGAAACGCACGTAAATGCAAGGAGGACTTGCAGACACTGCACAGAAGGCACGCCAGCTGAGAATTGAACCGGAGAACATCTTGCTGTGAGGTAACCACCGCACCACTGCTTAATTTCATACTTCATTTCCATTTCCATTTATTTTACACACTTTCAACTACTCCGAAGTGCTTTGGCCAATTTCAAATCCATTTTCCTTAACAATCTGCCATTGATTATCCCATTAAAATAATTCTGCACTTTATCACTGAATCCTGCAGGCTCTCAATCTAACAGGCTTGTACTCTGTTTTTCAGTTTAATTACATAAGTATCATTTAGATAACGATGTGTAACCACTGACTATGGAACCTCTTGATTTCTATTGAAAATTATGTTATAGAAAGTAGATTATTCTTTGTCTGTCAGTGTGTTTTTCAAGGCTGGAGTCTTATATGTTTGTCTTACTCCTAAGGTTACAATTATTAAATACCTTAACTGCATGAAGGAATAGTTTTATAGTTTCTGAGAAACTTCATAAAGGATAAGGACCATTATAACACAGGCTCCAGAGTCATAGAGTAACATGGAACTACACAATGAACACAGACACAGGAGCCTTCAGGAACCACACTTTTTTTTTTTTGGAAATGTTAAGCACTTTTGTCCTAGTATCTGAACTTCTTCAAAACAAAAAACAGTCTACACAAGCTTTTTATACATTCAAATCACATAACCCATACAATTAATTGAACAAACTAATTAGCAGGATATAATAAAATTATATAAATATCAGTTAGATAATTTGGCCAACAAGTTCCATCAACCCCAGTAGAAAAGTATCAATAAACAGAATATAAAAACCCACCATAGTACAACAGTGCAAATACATAAATACCGACTGAATAAAAGTAATAATCCTCAGGGTCACCACAGCGGATCACCTGTCTGCTCATGATTGGCAGTGGAGTTTTTACAGTGTCGAATTGCCAGCCTGGCACCCAACCTTCCACAGAAGGCACACACATGCATGCACTCATGCCTAAGGCCAATTTAGAGTGTCCAATACACCTACAGCATGTCTTTGAGAAGTGGGAGAAAACCGGAGCACCTGGAGGAAACCCACACGACCACAGGGAGGACATGCAGACTCTGCACAAAAGGCACCCAAGTTGAGGATTGAACCAGAGAACCTCTAGCTGTGAGGTGGCAACACTAACAGCTGCACCACCGCGGCCGCCCATAGTTTTTGCCAAATAATAGTATGATTTGTATTTGTAATAACACATATATTGACACTCCTCTCCTCGGGCTTCCCCTGAAAATCTCCCAAACTTAATTGGATAACTCAGTAAGCCAAACCAAAATTAAAATAAACAATTCTTATTTCTTTTTCTGATGTTTCCCACAAGTCTTTAACATTGCTCTAAACTGAATGCACACTGCACCACTCCCCTTCTGCCACTGCCTTTTCTGTTTCTACTTCTAATTTTTATCTGTCCACAATTCAATTCAGATGTCATTCCCAGCACTATCCTTTAAGTGTCCAAACAGTCCACTTAAACTTCTGTTTGGTTGCAGTCATATTTGCTGTACCATTTCCATTATAATTCTAATTACATCCATTCCATAATTAAACCATAGATGGATAGATTGTAGCATATGGTTCTGTCAGATATTTACGAGGTCTCAATTATTTAAATAGTTCCTGTATACCATTCTGGTATATAAGCACACTGATATCTAGTGTTCTGTGCTGGTGCCTTTTGAAGTGATAGAAATACACATTTTTTTTTTTAATTCAAAGGTTATGGCTTAAGCTACAATTAATTAAATAGCAGAGGTTCATATAGAAAAATAGGTAAGTGTGCTATTTTATTCCAGTTAACAGCAGATGCATAATTTCAATTAAAATCATATAACTACTTGCTAGATTAGTTAATGGTTGTAGATCTATAAACAAAATCTAATTTGTTAACCTTGCCACCCCTGAAGAAGGACGGTGTAAGTTCACTCATGCTATTTGAACCAATTTCCAATAAAACTAAGCAGGAGAGAGGCAGTATAAATAAATAACTCTTTACTATTTGTTGAAATGACAAGAAAAAGAAATGACTAGCATGTGGTCACTGACATTGTGTAGTTTGACCTGCTGTAGCCAGCACTTCTCTTGAGTTGTGGTCAAATCAATGAAAACTGCAGAGTGTCCTCTGACTATACATTACTGTTGCTCAATGTAAACACATTAATTTGGCAATTGACTGTCATTCTCATTCAAAAACTGGGGTAACAGTGAGTGAAAGTGGGGCAGCATTGTTTGAAAGTATTAACTCGTCAGTAACAAATCAGTTTTATGAGAAAAGAAGAAACACGCAAAATGACTGCAGACTGTCAGCTCAAAGAATTTAGAAAGTGGGTGAAAGGCCTGAGTATGATTTAAGTAAACTGCCTCTGACATTAGCTTCAGTTGATTAAGATGCAATTGTTGCAGGAGCATTATAGGTTCATAGGTGTATACTAGGCTAACGAACATTAGGGCCTTTATTTGCCTAGCCATGCAAACCAAATGTATCCCATGAGTTATTGTGACTTAGAGCTTATTAGAAATGGTTATATTTGCTAGGGCATGATTTAATGGTTGTCTCATTCCATCAAAGACAGAGGTGCCAGACCAAGGGTGAATTTTTGATTTCCCATCAACTGGTTCAGGTTATTCGTGAATAGCATAAGGGAAGGACTTCACATGGATGGGAAGTCTATTCCAGAGAGTGGGAATTCCCTGAAAGATATAGCTGTCACTCCCAACATGTCCTGTTAATGTGGTCATAAAAGGTTTGGTCCTTAGATCTCATAGTTCTGTTGGTGTTCATTCTGCAGATATGCAAAAGTCCATCAATGCAGGATGCAAGGATGCCTTATATGTCATGCATAGATGGCCTCACAGCATTCTGTAGGAAACAGAGTATAAAGATAGGGATTTGAGGTGATCTGATCAGGACACTGTGTTTACACTCTGTAATCTTTTTGTGATGAACCTTTGTGGATGTTCCAGTCATTGCATATGCCTGGTCGGGTATTACTGAAAGGGGCATTATACTCAATAATGGGTCTGATGGGGTCTGAATGCTGTTGAATGATGATCTCCCTGGACCTAGATGCCATGCCCTAACTTATAAGATGAGCAGCATGGAATGATTTTCATACTGCCTGGGTCAAACTCCAGGTTATTATATACATTTGTTCCCAAATCCCTGACTACTTAGGGCATTCTGTCAGTGAGATAGTTTGTCAAGATGTCTGTCTTCACAAAAGCTACTACTATGCATTTCTTGGGACTGAGTTTTAAACCATGCCTTTGGCTCCAGTCATTTGTCTGTGCTAGACCTTCCTGTAAGATGTTAGTATCTTTTGGGGATTGTATGACTATGACTACCTAATCTGCAAACTTGATCAAAAAAAGAATACTCAGAAGCCAAAAATAACAGACCAACCACCTTGTGAACCACGATTTATTCCAATATGTTGAGCGCTTTCTTCCCCACTAAAGAGAGTTCCTCAGAACAATGTAAAACAAACACCCAGCTCTTTTTATACTCCACCCTAATTAAACAATTAAGTCACTAATTGTTAAAACCATCCAAAAAATACATCAAGTAATACATTTAAAAGTACATTTAAAACAGTCAAAACACATTCACAGATTTAGGGGACATCCTGAGATATTACTGGGGCCTTCTGAAGCTGTGTTATTGGCCTTAGAGAGTACAGCTAGGATCTACTCCCTATTCATATTTAGAGGGGTCTTGTTTGATGGCATTTCCTTGGGGGGGTCACTGGGGGTAACTGGGAGGAACTAAAGCTGGAGCTGAATTTGTCAGCTAGTAGATTTGTTATATTTCTCCTCTCTTAAATGGGGCTCCATTTACAACCAGTTTGGCACAGTGTTGGATGTACTGCCTTTGAGGTTTCTAACATAGCTAGAAAAAACCTTATGGCTGCCGTTTCTCTGACAAGATATATTTACCAAAAAACTGTCTCTCTTTGAATTAACTATTCCTCTTTGTTGTCTATTTAGTTTGATGAGAGAATTTTTATCTGTTTGAGTATTATTTGGCCTAATTTTAGCAATATTTTTTTCTTGTTTTGTTGTACAACCTGTTTAATTTGGGGTTCCACCACGGTGGTTTGTTTTTAGAGTTTGTTGTAGGCTTACGTCTAGTAGGTGCAGCAGTCTCTTTGCAACCATTGAAATGGCTGTCCAGAGTTTCTGTGAACAATTACACATAATCTACTATGCTATCTATGTTATCTGGGTTTGCAATATATATCTATATAGCTATATAATCTATATATAACTATATAACTATAACTATATATATATATATATATATATATATATATATATATATATACTTCACAAGCTCGAAGTTTCAAAACTTCGAACAGCTGAGACCATAAGTTTGAAGTTTTGAAACTTCAAAAACCTAATAAAAAATACAAACACATTTTTTTTTACATTTTTGCAGGGGGGCAAGCCCCCCTGCACACCCCTATACCCCCTGCTGATTAAATATACCAACTCCAAGATCACACTACAGTGAAAAAAATGATAAATATCCTATTCCATGCTATACTTTGATCTCCATTCAAAATGTTTGAAGTTTCAAAACTTCAATCTTATGGTCTTGGCCTTTTGAAATTCCAAGTTTTTAAACTTCAAGCTTCTGAAGGGGATCCAAATATATATATATATATATATATATATATATATATATATATATATATATATATATATATATGTATGTATGTATGTATTTATAGCTATATTTATTTATTTTACATTTGTTGACCAGGAAAGTCCGACTGGATATTTGTTCATTTTCAGAGGAGGCCCAGGGAGAAAAGCTCCAAAATAATAATACACATTGGACATTTAGTAAATGCTAGTTTCACGCAGATTACAGTCATAAACAGTACCAACATTTAGCTCATATAGTACTAAGTTATTATAAGACACTTTACAAAACATAACATTATTTTCAAAGTTATATATACATAAAATTACATTCAGGTTTAAGACACATTGAGCAGTACATATATAATTGACCCTTCCTGAAATGGTGTGGTAGAAAAAAGTTATAAGTAGTTACAGTTAAGGCACCTAAGTAATACAGAGGTCACTAGTCGGGGTTAGTGCAAGGACGTAACCAATGAGTTTTGAAGTATTTCTTGAGTTTGTTTTTGAATCAAGTTAGTGAGGGTTCTAGGGTCAAGTCAGCTGAGAGTTTGTTCCATGTCTTTTCAACAGAGATGACAAACAGAGAGTCCCTAGCTAAGTAGTTGGATTTGTATGTTTGAACTAGGAGTCTAGTGGATGATCGCAGTGGCCGGGTGCTGGTGTAGGGGCTGATAATATTTTTTAGTGCAGGTGTATTTTCTGGTTGGTAAAGGACTTTACGTGCCACTATTAGCTGGTTGAACTTCAGTAGGCTAGGCAGTTCAAGCTATCTTAGGCGATTTAGGTTGTGACAGTGGTGTGTCCGGTAGGCTGTACCAGTAGCAAATCTGGCAGTGTGGCTATAGCAGGATGATAGTTTTTTGAGATCTGTTTTGTTTAAGTTGGAGAATGGAGGTGAGGCATAGGGAAGAGTTGATAGTAGATGGGAACGGGCAATTGCAGTTCTAGCAAGTGGGGTAGGGAAAGGTCTGACTCTGTAAAGAGAGCCAAGTTTTTTATTAATGGTTTTGATAGTTTGATTGATATGCACATCAAACTTCAGGCTGTTATCAGCTATGACACCCAGTAGTTTAGTTTGGGCTTCTGGGGAGATGATAGTGCCACTGTTATCGGTTATGTTGAATGCTGGCAGGGGGGTCCTGCATGTGGGGGAGAAGAGGAGCAGCTTAGTTTTGTTGGGGTTTAGGATTAGATGTTGATCGAAGAGCCATTTTCCACTGTATTGAAGGTATTTTGGGTTAATGTGAATAAAGTAGCTGGTGAGCTGTCAGAACAAATCAAGGTGGAGTCATCCACATATTGAATGCAGGTGGCGTCTGGGATGACTGAATGAAGGTTGTTGATAAAGATGGAGAAAAGAAGGGGCCTAGTATTGAGCCCTAGGGGACTCCTAATGTGATGGGTAGGTGAGATGATAGCTTGTCCTGTGATAGAACTGCCTGTTGCCTGCCCTGCAGGTAGGATTGAAACCACTGGAGTGCATGGTTGTTTAAGGAGAAGGCCTTCAAGGTATTTATTAGCATTTTGTGGTCAACCATGTCAAAAGCCTTGGATAGATCTAGAAAAAGTGCTGAGGATTGTTTGTTATTATTGCGGTTGTGGTTAATGACATTAGAGAAAGAGAGGAGGGCAGTAGTAGTACTGTGGTGTGGCCATGCTGAAAGTTGGACAACAGCTTGTTCTGTATGAGGTAGTGCATGAGCTGTATGTGTACACATTTCTCCATAATGTTATTTAGAGGTGACAGAATAGCTATGAGTCTAAAGTTTGACAGCTCAGTGGAACTGCCTCCTTTATGGAGAGGTATGACATGGGAGATTTTCCATATAGTGGGTACAGTAGCTTCAGATATAGCTCTGTTGATCAAGATTGAGATGGGGTATGCTATGGTGTCAGCAGCCTTTTGCAGATAGTCTGCTGGGAGGAGGTTGACAGCCAGGGTGGTGGTCTTAGTTTCTTAAGTAGGGCATGAATAAGTTGAGTAGGAACAGGTTGGAAGGTAAAGTGTGTTTGGGTACTGGGTGTGGCTGCATTAGAATTAGAGCCACTGGGAGAGAGTTGGATGGCTAGAGACTGGATAGTCTCTGTGAAGAAGCTGTTGACGTTATTAGCAATGTCTACTGGGGATTTTTGTTGGGAAGCTGAGGGGGGTGGAGTGGCGATTTGACCTGGGTGTAGTAGTTTGTTTATTCCTGCCCAGAACTTTTGAGATTTGTTTTGATGTTTTTGCAGTAGATGATAGTAGTAGTTCTTTTTGTCTAAGGTTATCGATTTTTTGGTGTCATTCCTTAGTTGTCTGAATCTTAGTTGATCAAGTGGAGCTTTTGTTTTTTGGTAGGTGGCCCATACTTTGTTTCCGAGTGAAATTTTGGTTTTGGTATCTTTAGAGAGCCATGGTGCAGTATTAACTTTGGTTCTAATAGAGCGGCTGGGAGCATGGGAGTTAAGAATAGCAAGGAATTTGGTGTTAAAGTATGCTACTGCTTCATCTAGGGGGGAGACATTTTAGTACTGACTATTCATTTTGAAACTTGGTGAGAATATAATTCTTGTTGTTTCATAATGTTCTATAGGTGAGTTGGTAGGAGCAGTCTACTTTAAGCTTAATTACATAGGTGAGACAGTGGTCGCTTAGGTCATCAGGCAAAGTGCCTGATTTATAGGATTGAAGATGGGTATTGATGAGTATCCAGTCTAGGGTACTTTCCTTGTTATTGGGTTTTCCTGTCCTGGTGGGGGAGGTTATGATTTGAGTAAATCCATAGAGGTTTATGCGGGTTGTCGGGGATTCACAAGAGCAAGTGTTCTAGTCAATGTTGAAATCCCCTAGAATAATTGTTTCTTGGGGGTAGTTATTGGATAACCAATATAAGAAGTCTTCTAAGGTTTCTGTGTTCCTCCCTGGGGGAATGTAAACACAGACAATGTTTGCATTTTTGTTTTTATTAATTTGTAGTTTTGCGATAAGAATTTCAGAATTATTGAATTGGGGTGGTTGTTGTTGGGTCTGTGCTGACAAGGTAGACTTGTAAAGTATGGCTACCCCACGGTCTAGTCAAAACATATTGTATCCTGGTGGCAGAATCTCATGGTCCTTGTTGGCAGCCTTTAGCCATGTTTCTGTTAGGCATAATATAGCTGGAGAATGAACAGCTAAGAGGGCATGCAGGTGCTGAGTTTTGTTATTTATGCTCCTAATGTTCAGATGGCAGGCCAGCAGTGAGTTAGGAGGTCTGTTTGTTGGAGCTATGGTGGAAGGGGATATAGTAGGGGGATTGGGGTCAACAGGTGGGGATGGACCAGGGTTTGGGTGAATGTTGCCGTTCTTTGTGAGGTTGTAATTTGTCCTGAGTATGAGTTTTAAGATTTTAAATAAAGTTTTGTAATAGTGTCTAGTTTTAATGGGCAGCCATGGTGGTGCAGTGGTTAGCATTGTTGCCTCACAGCAAGAGGTTCTCTGGTTCGATTCTTTGCTGGGGTGCCTTCTGTGCGGAGTCTGCATGTCCTCCCTGTGGTTGCGTGGGTTTCCTCCCACATCCCAAAGACATGCAGTAGGTGGCTTGGACACTCTAAATTGGCCCTAGGTGTGAGTGCGTGCATATGTGTGCCTTTTGTGGAAGGTTGGGCGCTGGGCTGGCAACTCGGCACAGTAAAACTCCACTGCCAATCATGAGTGGACAGATGATCCACTGTGGCAACCCCTAACTGGGAAAAAGCCAAAAGAAGAAGAAGAAGTGTCTAGTTTTAGGACTAATGTAACTAGGTCTAGTAAGATGGTAGCATTTAGGGGTTAAGGAGGTAAGCATGAGGGGAGTGAGTCAGGGTGCATTATTATCTGCTGTAGATGGGATGGATGTTTGGAATTTAGGGTATGGAAACCTGGGTGACCCTGACATTCATAGGTGGTTAGGAGATATGGGATGAGTAACAGGGGTAGAAGTAGAATTAATAAGACTATTTTGGGTGATAGCATACCTACCGAATGAGACTTGAAAGCATACCTACTGAATGAGACTTGAAACTTAGGCAAAAGGAATTGTAGAGTTAGAGGACTGTTGGTATCAGGTTGAGGGTGCTGCTGTTGAGTGACAAGTTGTTACTGATTGGTTTAAAAAAGTGGGGGTTTAATACCAATAAATGTAGCAGCACCATGGGTGGGAGGGATTTGGGGGCATGGTGGGGTGCTAAGTTAGCCCAAGCAAAGCGAGGACAAGCGGAGCAGGGATGAACCAATGCCTGTACTAAGTTGTAGCAGTTTAACCTGTTTGAGGAAAGAGGGGGGTGAGGGAAAAGAGAAGGCAGTAGGAGTGGTTAGAGGGATACCTTGATTGACGCAGGACACCACACCTGTGGTAAGTTGAATGTAAGGGCCTAAAATCTGCACTCAGCACTTTAATGTTACTTGCACTTTAAGCATTTTTACAATACAATACAGTTTATATATATATATATATATATATAATGTGTGTGTGTGTGTGTGTGTGTGTGTATATGAGTCTACTTCACAAACCCGAAATACTATATAACTGAAGTTCATATAACCAAGACTATAACACCAAAGTTTCACATGAGTGAAACTTCACAATACCGATGCTCAGAAGACTGAATGTTTGAAATGCAGACGGTGCAAGCTGAACGGAACTGGAGATCCGCTCATTACTACACTGTAGTGCAGTCTCGGAGTTGTTATACTTAATTTGCAGGGGGTTTGGGGGGTGTAGCCCCACATGGGGCAGTGGAGGGTGGCACAGCACCTCCCCTGCAACAATGTATTATTTGGAATTAAGTAGTTGTTTTTGAATTTAGGAATTTCCACTGAATATTCATGTCAATGCTATAGCTACCATCATGAATACTCAGTGGGATTTTATTTGGGTTTTCGGGCATTGGTTGGTGGGCAGGTGGTTTGTAACAACAACATTTTCTGCTGTTCCTATATTTGTATAAATGATAGATGTTACCTTGTATTATTAATATTTTCTTATCTTTGTGAGATATTATCATGTTGTAAATGTGTGTAAGTATGATAGGAGCTTCTTGTAATCGGTCCAGAATGTTGGCTTCAGTACCATAGGTTCATAGGTACATAGTCTGGTACAAGGCTATCGGCCCTAGGCCCTATACAAGCCTAGTCATAACAATTCCCTAGCTACTTCTTCCCACAATATTTACTTCCCCTGTCTATGTACATACATGAATTTAAAGATATAGCACATTATTTATACAGGATGCTGTATCACATTTGTCATAATATTCTGTAACAATGCTGTCAGTCTTGTATATGTTTGAGTAAGTGAAAGCTGGCTAACTAACTTGTTGGGACTGTGAGGTGTTGGTGTTATGGTCTCGGTTATATGAAATTCAGTTATATGGTATTTTGGGTTTGTGAAGTAGACCCCTATCTATATACATCTATCTCTCTCTCTCTCTCTCTATATATATATATATATATACATATATACTATTTATATCTATTGATATAGATGTGTATGTGTATATATATATATATATATATATATATTTTTTTAACTATGATTTGTATTTGTAATATACGTACTGAAGTTCTTCTCACTGGGCTTTCCCTGAAAATGTTCACAAACCTAGTTAGAAAACTCAATTTAGTAACAGAAAACAAAATTAAATAAGAAATTCTCATTTTTCTTCTGATTTATCCTATAAGCATTTATCATTTCTCTTAATTGAAGACACTGCACCTCTCCTTTTGTGCCACCGTTTGTTCTCTGGTTCTATGTTTAACTTTTATCTGTCCATGATCTACTTAAGATGCTGTTCCCAGCACTATCCTGTAAGTGGTGAAGCAGTCCACTGCAATTTCTGTTTGAGCGGAATCATATTTGCTATATCCGTTATTATTCTAATTACATCCGTTCCATAACTACACCACAGATGGACACATTGTAGCATATGTTTCTGTCTGACCTTTATGAGGTTTCACTTATTTAAATATTTCCTATACACTATTCTAGTATATAAGCACACTGATATCTATTTTTTGTGTTGATGCCTTTTGAAATGACACATATGCACATGTTTTTTAATATAAAGCGTCTGGCTACAGTTACAAATGTATAAACAAAGAGTTTCATATAGAAAGATAAGCAAGTGAGCTGTTTTATTTCAGTTAACAGCACATGTAAAATTTGGCTTAAAATCTCAGAACTATTTGTCATATTTGTTAATGGTTGCAGATCTATAAACAAAATCTAATTTGTTAACCTTGCCACCCCTGAAAAATAACTTTGTAAGTTCACTCATACTGTTTGACTTAGTTAGACAGGCAGTATAAATAATCAACTTTTTTTCTATTTTTTTAATTGACAAGGAAAAGAGATGACTGGCATATGATTCTTGATAATAATTATTTCCATAATAATTCTTGCCGTGGCTCTGCAGTTCCTGTGATCCACTGATTGTCTGCCGTTTTGCAGATGGATAACTGTTGCAGTCAGCCATTTGGGTGGCACAAAACTTGTTCAGAGGCTATAGTTGAATAGTATAGCTAACTGGTCCTGATAGATTATATTTCATGTTGTTTAGGAAGCATCCTGGATTCCTGGGATATTATTGGGCCCATCAAACCTGTGTTCTTGGCCTTAGAATTCACTGCTAGGACCTTCTCCCCATTGATAGTTGGAGGGGGTCATGTCTTATGGTATTTCCTGGGGAGGCTGCCTAGGGGTGAATGGGGGGGGGGGGTAAAGTTGAGCTGAATTTGTCAGGTGGTGGATTTTCTGTATTTCCCAGCTCTGTGAATATGTCTCTATTCACAACCAGTTCGGCACACTATTGTGTGCTGCCTTTGTGATTTGTGAGATAGCTAAAAATGCCTTATTGTTGTCCGTTGTCTGAGAAGCTGTCTTGGATGGTGCAGTGGTGCAGCGGTTGTGTTGTTTCCTCATAACAAGAGGTTCTTTGGTTTGAGTCTCAGCTAGGGTGCCTTCTGTGTGGACTCTGCATGTCCTCCCTGCGACTGTGGGTTTACTCTTGATGTCCTTCAAGGATGCATCTGCAGTCCTAACATATGGGTTGTCCTGCCTCAGGCAGCCCTTCGGTCGGCCGGATTCCAAAGTCTGGGTCTGGCCTCGGCTGATGTCGCACTTCACCAGACGTCATAGCTGCTGGGGTATAAAGGCATCAGCCGATGCCATTTTCCTCAGTCTTTCTTGCCGCGCGGTGCCCGAAGCAGAAGCTGTTCGCAAGTGCCGGTCGGTCAGATCCAGAGATTTCTACTACCGAAGACTTCTAAAAAGCTAAGTACCCCGTTGGGGACTCTTTCTTGCCTCAGCCGATGTCAGACAAAGTAAATAATTGTTTAACTTGTGGGAAACAAATACCTCATAAGGATTTCCACTCTTACTGCCTTCCTTGCTTAGGCCCAGACCACGACGTATCAGCTTGTCTAGCCTGTGCTTCCTTCAACCGACGGACGCTTAGACGTCGGTTGGAGTTTGCAGAGGAGTTTTTTGGTCCCGCTTTTGCATATAAGATGCCGTCGGAGACTCCGACTACACAATTAGTTAAAAAGCACAAGGAAAAGGACCGACACTCGTGGTCCGTGGTTTCGGCTGAAACCACGGTTAGGCTTGAAGTGTCTCGGTTTCGCTGAAACCGAGTCCTCGGTTCTTCCTTGCATGCCTCCGATAGCCGAGGCCTCACAGAGCATGGCTGAATCTGCTACTGAAATTACTGCTACAGAAGCAGGCACCCAGGATTTGTCAGACACTATTCCTTTAGACATATCTACCCCTGCACGTGGGGCTGCTAGACCCCCTGCTTCTATGTCTATCAAGGCCTTTTCCAGGGCTAAAGCAGCTAAATCTTCTAAGGCCTTACCAGCTAAAACTCCCTCACACAGGCCTACCTCTAGTTCCCAAATACTCAGCCTGGCTGAGGATCTTATTTCTTTGATCAGGGGATCCCAACCTCACCCAGACAGGGCCTCTCAGCCCCCTCCAGATAAGAAGTCTAGGACTGAACCCCCGGAACCTGTCTCCACAGACTATTCCTCGGATGACTCAGATATTTCAGACCATCAGGAAGGTCCATATTCTCCTTATGAGGATTCTGATGCAGAAGACTCCATTCCTTCTGCCTCTCCTCCTGAAGAATTTTCTTTTGGGGAAACCCTACATGCTATGAGGGAACACTTCCAATGTTGGCAGGGCCAGGATTTTTCAGATTCAAGGAAAAGGCTAAGGACCTTTTTACACTTACCACAGCATAGGCCTTTAGCCATTCCTCCAGTACTAACAGTTGTTGATGATGCATATAATGATGCCTGTACTGCCCCTGATTCTCTTCCTTCGGCCCCTGCCAAGCCTGACAGATATTACAGGGTCCCGGACACACACTACCACTTGTATAAGGCTCCTGTTGCAGACCCAGAAACCATTTCACAGGGCCCTAAAGGTGTGGCAGCTGCCTCTGGCAAAAACCCTCTTCCCTCTGAAAGGGAATCTAGAGCATTAGAGAGATGGGGTAAAAGGTTTATACTTCTGCTACTCTTTCGCCAGGGCCTTAAACTGTCAATTTCACATGATTCAGTACCAGGAATTTTGTTAGACCAGCTAAATAAAAAACTGTCCTCTCCTGAACCTATAGACCGCAAGTCCCTTCAGGATTTGGTACATAATTCTCAGCAGGTCAGTAACCATTTCTTAAAATGTGGCTATGATGCACTGGAGGCTTCCTTTAGATCAGCTATGACTGGGACAGTGATTCGAAGGCATGCCTGGTTAAAAGAACAATCCTTACCAGACCATGTTAAGTCAAAACTCCTAGATGCTCCTATGGAGAAGCAAAGTTTGTTTGGCTCCCCTGCACAGGAGGTTCTAAAGAAAGTGGAAGAAAAAGCAAAATCTGTCCAAACTGTCAAGGATTTCTTACAGGTCCAACCTCCGAGGTTTAGCAGAAATTGGCCTTCGAAGAATTGGTCCTTTCCAGACACCTCCAGAGCACAGAGAGGAAGAAATAGACGCCCAAGAGGCAGAGGTCAGTCTAGGGGTGCCTACAGGGGACGTCAGTGGCAACCTGCCAACCAGAGAAGTGCTGCCACAGATTCAACTACAACCACTTCCACAGGACAGACACAATGACTTGGCTCTGGTGCCGCCTACCAGGGAACAACTAGAAGCACCCTTGGGCGGAAAGCTAGCCTTATTTTCAGACAACTGGCATTGCATTACAGGAGACAAATGGACTTTACAAACAATAGACAAGGGCTACAGGTTTCACTTCCACACTCTACCAAAAAAGAGAGGAATGCCAAACCTACCACCAAGCCAAAAAACAGAGGCTCAAAGACAAATCAACAACTTACTAAGAATGAGAGCTATAGAAAAGGTACCACCTATGGAACAAGGCCAAGGTTTTTACTCCAGGCTTTTCCTTGTACCAAGAAAAGAAAATCAATGGAGGCCTATTCTCGACTTGTCCACACTGAACACATACCTCATTGTTCCAAAATTCAAAATGCTGACCCTCCAGCAACTTCTTCCCATGCTGGGCAAGGAGTCTTGGCTGGTGACTCTAGATCTCAAGGAGGCATACCTGCACGTCCCTATACCAGATTGCAGAAGACACCTCAGATTTATTGCAGGATCAGAGCATTATCAATTCTCAGCATTGCCCTTTGGCTTATCTACTGCGCCCAGAGTATTCACGAAATGCCTGGCATCAGTAATTGCTCATTGCAGGCTTCAGGGAATTCAAATTTACCCATACCTGGACGACTGCCTAATACAAGCGGACAACAAGGCAAAATTAACAAAAGATTTGAAAAATGTCATACAACTGTTGCAAGCCTTGGGATACACAGTCAACATGCAAAAGTCAAGACTAGTACCATCCCAAAGGATAACATTTTTGGGTGCAGAACTGGATACATCAACTCAGATGGCTTTTCTCACAGAAGAAAAACAAAAGCAACTACCAGTCTATTTCATGACATTAATAACGCAACCTCAGCTTACTGCAAGGAAAGTCCTGCAAGCCCTGGGTTACATGGCATCCTGCATAATATTGATCCCGCATGCCAGGCTGCATATGAGAAAGTTGCAATGGTACCTAAGGAATGTATGGTCTCAACACAAGCACAGTCTAGAAGCCCAGATTCCAATAATTCCATGCCTGAAACAAGAATTCCTGTGGTGGGCTCAGGCCTGTCAGTCGAACAGAGGATTGCCTTTCCACAAACCACATCCAAGCCAGACCATCACCACGGACGCCTCAGACCTAGGCTGGGGGCACACATGGTGGACAAGTGTATACAAGGCCTATGGACCCAAGACCAGCTGAATCTACACATAAATCTAAAGGAGATGCTGGCAGTGAAACATGCAATCCAGGCATTCAGACCACTTCTTCAACAAGGTCACCTGCTGATAAGGACGGACAATACCACAGTCATGTGGTACATCAACAAACAGGGAGGTACACACTCATATCCTCTATGCCGGATGACAATGGACCTGTGGAATGTGGCCCTGAATCTCAACATTCAACTACAGGCCAGATTTGTACCAGGAAAAGAAAATTCACTAGCAGACACCCTAAGCAGAACTACCACGGATGCTCACGAATGGATGCTGCATCCAGATATCTTCAAAGCCATAACAAAGAAATGGGGAATGCCAGAGATAGACCTGTTCGCTTCCCCACACAACCACCAATTGAAGAAATTCTGCACAAGAGCATACCACCCACTTGCCTGGAGGGTGGACTCCCTTTCCTTCAGCTGGAAAAACCTGACAGCATATGCATTCCCACCTCTTCCTTTGATGTACAAAGTCCTACTGAAGATCAAAGAGGATCAGCCAAGGGTAATCCTGATAGCTCCAGACTGGCCAAGACAACATTGGTACCCGCTACTGAGAAGCATGTCTCGGACACACGCATGGCCTCTACCTCTATGTCCCTTACTGCTAACACAGAACAACTACAAAATCCTGCATCCAAACTTGAAAACACTGCAGCTAGCTGCTTGGAATATTGCATAAAACAAAATACACCAGATTTATCTCAGAGGGTTAAGGACATTATCCTGGAGGTACGCAGACCCTCCACAAGGAAAACTTATTCAGCCAAATGGAAAAGATACCTCATTTGGAGTGCAGCAAAGGGAGAAAATGTCTCATTGGCAAACATAGCACACATCCTGGAATACTTAGCAGAACTGTTCCACAATGGCCTGTCCTACTCCTCCATCAAGATTCATGCATCAGCAATTTCAGCAGAATACAACATGGATCCTCCTGTCTTCTCTCATCCTCTACTCAGGCAGTTCTTGAGAGGAATCAAAAATGTAAAGCCTCCAATGAAACCACCTTTACCTACATGGGATCTCAACTTTGTGCTGGAAAAGTTAACACTTCCCCTTTTGAACCAGCAGCAACAGCAGACTTACAGTTCTTATCTTGGAAAACTGCTTTCCTGCTAGCGATCACTTCAGCTAGAAGGGTATCTGAGTTACAGGCCTTAATGGCAGTACAGCCCTTCCTTATCTTCCATCAGGATAGAGTGTCTCTGAGAACTAACCCTACTTTTATGCCAAAAGTGGTCTCCAGAGTATCATTGAACCAAGCGATTCATTTACCTACATTCTTCCCCAACCCACAGAACAGGGGGGAAAGACTACTACATACCTTGGATGTGCACAGACAATTACGCTACTATCTGGACAGAACTAAGACCAACAGAAAAACTGACCAGCTTCTGGTAGCATATGCAACAGGAATGCAAGGAAAAGCAATTTCAAAACAGACAATCTCAAAATGGATAGGAAATTGCATTAGATTTTGCTACTCTTTTCATGGAAAGACAACTCCTGAAAATATCAGGCCTCACTCCACAAGAGCTACAGCCACCACTACAGCTTTCCTACGAGGAGTGGCTACCAAAGACATTTTAGAAGCTGCTACTTGGAGCTCCGTGCATACATTTGCCAAGCATTATAATCTTCCTTTATACTCCAGATCCCGAGCAGGTTTTGCAACTGCTGTTTTGCAAGGGATCTTGACTACACCATCTTTATCTTAGTGCCTCCTCCCCAGTTTGGCTATGGTATTCTACCCATATGTTAGGACTGCAGATGCATCCTTGAAGGACATAGTACAGTTTTGTACCTACCATAAATGTAGATGTCCGATAGGTATGCATCTGCAGTCAGGATTACCCACCCTCCTTCCCCTCTGTGGTATTCCTAGGGTACTTACCCCTCTTTTAGCTAGCTGGGGGAATCTATTATGGTGTATTTGTTTGTATATATGTATATATATATATATATATATATATATATATATATATATATATATATATATATATTTTGATCTCTACTGTTTGGAATTATTTGCATTTATCCAAATTTAGCCTTCCTAGAGGGCACCTGGCATCTGGGGCAAGAAACACTGAGGAAAATGGCGTCGGCTGATGCCTTTATACCCCAGCAGCTATGACGTCGGGTGAAGTGCGACATCAGCCGAGGCCAGACCCAGACTTTGGAATCCGGCCGACTGAAGGGCTGCCTGAGGCAGGACAACCCATATGTTAGGACTGCAGATGCATACCTATCGGACATCTACATTTATGGTAGGTACAAAACTGTACTTTTCCTCCCATGTTACAAAGACATGTGTTTGGAGCATTTCTTTCCGGACCTCTGTTAAAAATTGTCTTCATTCCAAGTTGGGCTTTCCCGGTAAATAAATAATAAATTTACCTCAAAGATAGCTTTCTAGGAATTACCTATCCCTCTTAGTTGTCTATTTAGTTTGATGAGAGCGTTTTTTTATCTTTTTGGGTGTTACTGTTCCTAATTTTAGCTATTAGTTTTCTTCTTTTGTTGTACAACCTTTACATTTTGGATTTTACCAGGGTGTTTTTTTTTTCAGAATTTGTTTTGGAATTACTTCTAGTAGATACAACAGGATTTTTGCAACCATTGACATGGTTGTACAGTGTACTTGTTAACAATTTTACATAGGCTGCTGAACTTTCTGGTTTAGGAGGTGCTTGGAATTTTGAGAGGATATTACTTAATAAAGAATTGTCAGCCTTGGAATAGTTCCTGTTAAAGGGTTTACTGGAGTAATAGAAGTGATTTTTATTTCAAACACGACCACTTTCTGATCTCGCCGGAGGTACAATATGTTTGTAACTCTTGTGAGCGTATGCACTATATAACATAGGGTGCTTGTGTTTACAAAGTCCAGGAATCTCTTTGTCTAAAAATTTGAGATCAAATTGGATTCTCAGTCTATAAAGGGGGAAATTAAAGTCCGCAATGATTATGGTATTTTGCTGAATGGTGAGTATCTCTAAGCAGATTTGAATATGATATGATGACCTATAGTTTGCTAGGATATGATGGGACATTGCCTATGGAAATCAGTACTTGGAGAAACTCTAGCACTTCATCCTTTTTAACCCACCTAAAGGTATTCTTGTTACTGATGTAGATCATTACATCTCCATCTTTAGTCCCTGCCTGTGAGCTTGTTGGTTTAAACGTGTGTGGAAGGCAGTGACGCCTTACACTGCAGGGTACCTTCTTTGGATTTAAACCATGTCTAGGTAACTGATCAGATGTCTGTATATTCTCCAAGCTGAGGAGAGCTTTGAGGGAGTGGACCTTCTTTTCTAAACTCTTGGAGATGAGCAGTAAAACCATTAGATTTCCAAGGGTTGATTTTGCTATGATAGAAGATTTGTCAGTTTGACATCACCTAAAAAAGGCTCTGTGGGGGAGGGCAATGTTTTAGCCAATAGTCAAAATCCTAGAGGGGAGAGATATAAACCATCCTTAGCAAAGCAATGTAGTTGGTTAAAATATCCTCCCATGCTGCCAAATATTGTACCACCTTAGAATGACAAGAAACTAAGCCAGTTATTAAAGTTAGTCATCTTTTCATCATAATGTAGCATCATCCTTGGTGAAGGTAGAATGCTGCTTAGTGCTACGCACATACCAGCTTGCAACACATAGTCTGAGAACTCTATAAAGTCTCTCTTCATATAGTGTAGAGAAGTATATGTCTCAGGTCATTTTCACCTACATGAACTATGAAGGAACCATTTAGGTAACTGTGGTGCAAAGTCTTGAGTGCGTGTACAACTTTACAAAGCCTGGCTCCTGATAGGCAACCATTATTTTATCTTTTTCACACTGGTGAGTGGAGCATCAGTATTTCATAAAATGAAGTCCCCTATAACTATTTATTTATGTATTTATTGACATTTGTTGACTGGGAAACTCCACTGGGTCGAAGTCCAATTTCAGTGGTGGCCCAGGGAGACTAGGAAACTCCACTGGGTTGAAGCCCATTTTCAGTGTTGGCTCAGGGAGAAAAGCTCCATTTCCAAATTAAATAAATATTTAAGACCATATTATATTTACAGAAGTGCCCAAAGTTTTTTTACACAAATTCTACAGCATATACATTTTGTAAAGATTAGCAAAACATATAATGCAAATATTTTTATACCCCAGCATTCAGCAAGCAGCTGTGTAGGAATAAGTTATTCCTGCATGGCATGGACTGTTCCTGTGCAGCATGGCAGCACGCCATGCATATTTATGAAGGTGCACTGCCATGCTGTAAAACAGACATGGTTCTCTGTACGAGTTCAGGGAATGTGTCTTGAGAACAGAGCTCTCACAATACATACGCCCCCTGCACTCCAGAATTGCCATTCGGCAATTTCAAATGAGCGAGAATGTTTGTAACACCCCCCAATCCATCAAGGTAAGAAATCTGGACAAAGCCATAAGGGACAATCATCCTTACCAAGCCATAAAGTTGATAGAATAACAGGTTTATCATAAGCATATAGCACATACCTCCCAACCCGTCAGAGTAAGGAATCTGGATAAAGCTATAAGGGACAATCATCCCACAAAGCAGAAAGTTGATAGAATAACAGGTTTAGCATTAGCAGGCATATTCTGAAGGGTACAAAGAAAAAAAATACAACAAATATTTTTTTTTATAAATCCAATAAATAGCTGTGCTGGTGTGCCTGTTGCTTAGCTACGCTTAGTCCAGTTTAAACAGAACAAAAAGATAAATAGCAAGAGACATCCAACTTAAGCAGTGCGGCAATCATTTAGTGGTTAGAGCGTATGCTCTGCAAGCAGCCATTCTCACTTCGATCCCCCTTATAACAATTTGCATTTTACATGTGAAAGCAGTACATAAACATTTTTTTTTATATTTAGCTACAATATAACATATTTGTTAACGAGAGTACTGTAGTAGGTTCAGATGTGAGGTGTCAGTGTAATAAAGTTGTGAAACCCCCATATAAACACAAGTGTCCCTTACAGTATAGTCACATGTGAATAAATGTAATGAAAGCATATTGGGGGATGTCAGGGACAGTAAACGGATTTGTAATATGCAATGAATGATGAATGAATCCCATACAACATATAGTGTATAAAATAAAAAATAAGCAATGCTAAGCATTGCATAGCTCTACTTACCAGGTGTAAGCATTGTGTAAATATGACTGCTAAGCAATGAGTAGCCCAGCTAAGTGGATTTGCCCATTTGTAAGCAATGCTGAACCTGCCCCTTTAAGCACTGCCAACCTCAGCTAAGCAGGTTTGCCCGTAGCTTAGCTTAGCTCAGCATATTCAAAACTGTCCAATCATGGCAAAGAGCAGGAAATTGGCCATATTTAAACTCCGCAGGCAGGAATATAGCTCATAACTGATTGCAGCTTCCCACTGTAGGCAATATGGCAGGAGTTGGTGAGGGTATGCACTTCCAGGCGCAGCACTGCGGCATACAGGAGTCCAAGGTCATGGTTAGGATTCCTGGTAAAGAACCATGATGAGAGATTGCTGCAGGGCCAGTACCAGGGCTCCAAATATAAAGCAGAAGCCTGAGACCATCTCTCCTGTGATCTCACCAGTGCCACTGGTATCCCTCAGACTGGTGAGCAGGTCCGGCACCATTATGCCAACTTGAAGCAGAGAAAGAGGGAGGTCTTGGACCAGTGGGTCCAAGAAGCAAGGCAGATGGGTGAAGTCCCAGCAGTGTGTAAGTATTCATATCAATAACTATTTATTAAAGTCCAGCCTGTGTATGTGATGGATAGCTATGCCTAAATACTTCTCTATTCCCTTTACAGCTGCAGCAGAGCGGGTTGTGAATCAGGAAGCCCATGCTATCAGGTTGCAAAGGCTGTGTTGCGAGGCTGGTGAGTAACAATCCTGCTTGTAGTAGTCATACCAAATAAATATAAAGTAGTAGAAAGTCACCTGGCAGTATAAAATCTGTGTATTGGTTGTACTGAATAAACCAGACAATATGACAGTAATAGTCTCAAAAGAGTCATATTTCACTAAAATCATAACTGCCTGACAATAAAGTTCTAAATCTCTGAATAGTAATGTTGTGTTAACCACTGTTACCCACACTGTGCTACCTAAAAATATGTCTAGGAATATCTGTATAAGACTGTTGTAAGTACAAGGTCTGATTGTACAAATAAAAGAGACTTAGACATAAAGCACTGAATTAGCAGACAGCAGTTTCTAATAGCTCACTCTGATGAAACACAAATCGTATTTTTAGCACACACAGCCATGGTTCAAATCCTGGGAGTGGTAGTAGTAAGCTGTATACATAATCATACCTCTCAACTGAACAGATTTTTGCAGAATGTCCAGATAATTGGCTCATATTTTAGGCCTGTTCCTCTGTCTCCCTGGCAAATCACTGGGATGATCCCATAATTGCAGTCACTAAATAATGACATACATTTGATTTTCAGACCTCATATCCTTCAAAAAATGTATATTAAAACAAATCCTGTTACTCTAGCAACTCTGCAAGTTTATAAGAGCAATATCCAAAATGTGTACCTATTTGTACCCTCATGTTGTCAAACTTTGTCTAGAGTGTGTGCATTAAGAGATTGAGAGGTATGAGCATAATATTAAATAAGAATCTGGGAATATTTGCAGAAACTGCCAGGTAGTGTTAACAAACCCCCCCCACAGGTCTTTCAGATAGGAAAACTGTAACTGCCTGGCAATAGTTTTACATCCTGCACTGGTAGTGTTTACTCTGGTATTGTATGGCCTGACATGAAACATTCACCAACATCTGATATCAGAATAGTACTGTTGTGTCAACCGCTTTTCTCACTCTGTGTTACATAAAATATGTCTAGGAATGTATGTATAAAACTGTTGTAATTACAAGGTCAGATTGTACAACCAAGAAGGAACAAACAGTGGTGTCTAAATAGCTCACTCTGATGAAACACAAATTGTTGTATTTTTAGCACACACAGCCATGGTTTGAATCCTGGGAGTGGTAGTAAGCTGTATGGATAAATCATACCTCTCAACTGTACAGGTTTTCCCAGAATGTCCCGATATTTGGCTCATATTTTTGGCCTGTTCCTCTTTTTTCCTGGGGAATCAGTGGGATGATCTCAAGATTGTAGTCACCAAATAATGACATACATTTGAGTGTCAGGCTACAAATCCTTTAGAAAATGTATATTAAAACAAATCCTGTTACTCTATCAACTGTCTAAAAGGTTATAAGAGCAATATTCAAAATATGTCCCTATTTGTACTCCCATGTTGTCAAGCTTTGTCCAGATGTGCATTAAGAGATTGAGAGGTATGTGTATAATTACAACTAGGAATCTGGGAATATGTGTAGAAACAGTCAGGTAGTGTTAAAAACATTCCCTCCACAGGTCTACCAGGTAAGGCAAGTAGAATTTAGCTATAAAACAGTTGAAGATATGCACTGTGTACAAACATACCACTGCCCAGACCAAGGCCGTAAGGTATTGTAACAATATCATTAAAGTTGTGAGTACTGCAAGGATATAAAAGTTGTTAATTGACATCTCTCCCCCCCCAACATATCTGCAACAATAATCTAAACACACAAATCAGTGGGTATGTTTACACTAAACCTACTGTTGGGACATATGTCCTATTGTTCAATAAATATTTAAATGTGTCTTTATTAATGTTCCATGTTGAAATACTATTATTGGTGGCCTGTTGCTATCATGTAACCTGCATGACGTTGTAATGGCCACTTTGGTTCCATATATGCATGTGTTCTGTTTGCTATGCAACTGTTCAAAATCTGGTGTTTTGGGTTAATGGGAATATCTATGCATGCTGTTATAACTAATCATGGATTGTGTTGACTATTACTAACCCAAATATGTCCTAAAACTCAAGACCATAGCACGTTTGGGAAGGCATGTCCCAGCGGACCCACCTCTCCCACCTCATCTGGCCATGGCACTGGGCCTCAGCACATCTAGGACCTGCCCCGGGACCTCATTATCCACTGGTCCTGCACCACCTTGAGGTGGAACCACCTCAGGGAATGGGGCTTGTCCCCCCTTGGGATTTGGCACAGACAGGATCCTGTCACCCGAAATCATGTCCGGGCTCTGGTGCATAGGGAGCACCACAGAGAATTGGGAGATCTGCTACACCAGCTTGAGGTCCATGTGGTGCAATTAGAGGGTCAGCTTGCCCCTCCTGCTTAGCCCCCAGCACAGCCACCTTCGGGGTCGTGAAGGTGCAGTGGTGACTGCCAGTGTGTGGGGACCTCCATCCCACTGTTACCATTTGGGGGCTCATGAGCTTCCAATTTCCAAACATCCCTCCCCGTCCAAGGTGTTTACCTCCCACGTGTCATATACCACCCCTGTATACTGTCTTGTCTGTCTTGTCTGTCTTTCAACCCAACCTACCTCTCCAAATATACCTACTATCCTTCTTCAACAACCCACTCTCACCTTAAAAAAAGGGCAATCTGTTCCCAAAAAGAAATCTGGTCTAATTGGCTTCACAACACATTATTGTTGTCCTCACCCCTCTCTCAGGGGTTTGAATGACCAAATATACCTCCAAATTCAGTATATTCACACATCTGTTTCTGTAGAAGAAATGGACAGCTATGCACTTTCTCTACCGTCCTGCACATCCCTAGCTACTTTCCCCATCGTCTTTTTTGTGCCCCCTTTTTCATCACTTCCCTATCACCCCTTTTTTCTTTTCTTTTAAAGAAAATAGCGTGGGTATATATGGAGTGCATTTGGACATTGGATCCACACTCTGAACCTCTCACTGCAAAACATCTGACCAAAGGCACTGTAATTGGGGGTGAAGGGGCACAAAATAGGGATCTGTTGTAATTATTCTCATTATGTAGGTTCCTCTGGTATACAACTGGGGCAGCAGCCTGTAGCTGGTGAGTATGGAGTTGTTTTTTTCAGGTTTGCCATTACACCAGCCATGTTATGGCCATGGTATTTGCACACATTTAACACACCTACCCATAATGCATGCTGTACATGTTAACTTATTGTTGCTGTTAACTCCACTGCATCACAGTGGTCACCATGGTGGCATATCTGAAGGGTATGTAAGAGTCCTGCAGTATACCTAAGAACCTGTCAGTGCAAGATGTGTGGACAGAGATGAACATAATGGTGGGACAAATGGCCTGTAGTAGGGACATGTCTGAAACATTACCCTTATACAGTGGCTACAACAGTGTATACACCATTATCGCAATGGTGACTGTTCCTGATCTAAACAAATGCAGATCAGAATAACACATTCCACACCTTTTACAACCTGTAATGTGATCCTAACATGAGCATTGAATGTGTAATATGGAATCCTATGTTAGGTCAACAAATATGGGGAATACATACCTTAACAAACACTGGAAGGACATGTATGCACACACTCCAAATAACATATTGTGGAAGCAGCTTGTGAGGTACTGACAGCATTCACTCAATGTCACACCAAGTGATAGTCTGTTGTCCAAGAAGTATGCCCATGACATTTGCCCACTCACCTGCAAAAGAGGCAGCCGTGGCTTGCATACATCTTACTAACCATGGAATGGATCCCGTAACACTCAGGAGTGGGAGAAGTAGCCTTATCTCACCATTGCATATACCATGGCAAACAATGCAGACAGTCATGTATGTGTGTATGAAGTATGGGACAACATTAATGTAGAAAATAAACAGATGCCCATCCAAGACAGATGACAACACGTTGCAAACTGGTCATGGAGGCTACCCAGAAACATGCAGCAACACTGTGAGACTTCCAGAAATGTCTAGCAAGTACTGTCTGTGCAGTACCTGTGTCAACAATCGCCTGGAATCTATATACGTGTAGCCTATGGGTTAGGGTAATCAGATGGAAGAGCTGTTCCACAGGAAACATCATCCAGGACGCTCTACAGGTAGCATATGCATAACATCAAGTATCCCAAAGGCATGTGTTGCAATGTGTAATGGTGTACTGAGACCAAGGCTGAAACCTACAGACAGTATTAATAAAGATACATGTGGTGCATAAGCAACACCTCACTCCACCTCAGGCCCACCATCCCCATTTTTACCTTGCTGGTGCCAGCGTAGACCTTTAGGTTTGCTGTTCATTATCAGGAACTAGGCTGGTAAACATGGCGTTCTGAATTTGGAACACTGCAAAATAATACTCATGTGGCCCATAGTTGTCAAGCATCTGCAATAAGGCTGAGGATGGGGAGGGATGTCATCCTGAAACACAACAGTAAACTGAAGCATACATACAAAGCTCCCTAGGAATGGCTGTATCTGAACACAGTCAAAGTCATGAATTGTGCCAGACATAACCCTGACTCCACAGCAATAGTGAAGGCACTGTATGACCTCCAAAGGCTGTACACATGAGCTGACCTTGCAATCTGGCAGAGTTTGGGAACATTTGTAGGGTGGAGTGACCAAATAATGGCAAGTGAAGATGGGCCGGGCTAGTATACCCCTTCCTGCAATAGTGACTGCTGTAGTTCACTTAACAGGTGCTGCAACAAACCATTGTGTTCAGGGTGTGCACACTTATGCAGTCCACATATTCTATGCATCTCATTCAGCATTTGCACGACTAACACATTTGTTTGATACTACATTTGATTGCACAGGTCACAGTCCTCATCTCATCCCAGGTATGTGTCAGACAAATACATAGGGGCTTTGAGCCACAGTGCAAACACAACTGGCACACATATACACATTCTGCAATCATGTGTACACTCATGGGGTATGGTGCACAGTACATGCCGGGGTGCTGTACAGGTCCACAGCAATACTGTGTACATGGGTGCAGTGTGTTCCAGGGGAAGGGGCATCACTTAGTAACACAACTCATGCATCACAGAAATGTATAATGTTGGTAACAAGGATTGAGTATAGTTGCAGTGCATGCTGTTGAGTGCCATATGTCATGCATGTTGACTGTTGGGTAATGAGAGGTCTGTGTAATATCTTTGGGCCACCTCACCTGTAAGTGTGTGTGTGTGTGTGTGTGTGTGTGTGTGTGTGTGTGTGTGTGTGTGCGTGTGCAGAGGTAAGCAATAATGTACAGGTCTTAAATCACATTTTTTGTTTTCCCCTCACAGGCGAGGTGGGTCAAGGTCCCTCCTGCAGGCAAACTGATGTTAGTGTCCATACAGATTCTTACAATGATGATAGGTATGGTGAGGCACAGGCAGGGTTGTCAGGGGCTGAAGCTGTGCCATCGGTTGAAATCCCACTTTTATCCACCCAATCCCCACACAGAGTCACAATGCCCATACATACCCCATCACCAGTGGCCATAGATGAGGGACAGTTCGTGGGTGGTGTCATGGGACAGGACAATGTGGGGACTATGGCAAGTGTGTCTGTACACAGCAGCCATAGCCAGGTGACCAGTGAGGTACCACACATACAGGGGTGCTCATAGGAGGGCTGCTGGCCATTATGCCCCTGGCAGAAGTGCCACAGCAGGTGTTACCAGACGCATGTTTTGGGCCATCATGGAGGCACAGGCACATATGGAATGTTATATCAGACAGAGTCTGAGGCTCCAGAGGGCTACTCATTCTGCTGTACTTGACAACATCTGTGATTTTGCAGGTGCCCACCATTATTTTTCAAAGGTCTTGGATAGACGGTTGGGTGAGATGGTGGGAATCCTTGACCATGTGGTGTCTGTAATGGAGCATGTGGTGGGAGCAGGGCGTCATCCTCATGGACGTAGGTCAGCAACACCAACAGGTGGAGATCTATGTAGACATGCAGCAAGTCACAGCCGCTCCCATAGTGGCAGTACCAGCACCAGCACTGCAGGGGGGGGGCTGCTGACTACACCATAATGCAGCAGGCCACATGCACGTGGTCCTGGTCAGTCCCAACAGAGATGCGGATCCAGCAGACAGTTGTCATCATCAGGGGAGAGTGCCATATCTGGCCTTCTGCCTGGTAGTGCCCGTCGAACCACTGGCAGGCACAGTTCCCGTGTCCATGGCCAGAAAAGGTGAACTGTACACCCCGCCATGTACAGTCTGCAGCTGTCCAACAAACTCCTGTATAGGGCAGCCACATGGCAGAACTGTGTGCATACATGCACACACACACACATCACCAACACAGCGAGGGCACCTCCATACCTACACACACCACATCTACACAGCCCAGTTGTTAAAGAACCCCCTAACACACACACACACACACACACACACACACACACACACACACACACACACACACACACACACACATGATGTCAACCAAATGGCTCAGCCTAGGCCTCTGGCAAGCCCACCACACACCATGTGCATATGATGATACTTGGGCCACATCCTTGTCATCCATACCATTGATGCAGGGACATGCTAATATGGTTCTGCTGCACAGGGTGAATGTACTAAGGTTTAGCAATGTAATGCAGTTTAACATGATTTCAGCTGGAATGTGTAATGCTTACATGTCAAGGTGTGTAACTGTCCAGCCATGATGCATTATAGTTGTTGTTAACACTGACTGTGGTCTCCATAATGTATTCTGTTTGTGTTGTAGGTGTCTATGTGTCAGCAGGACATTGGTCTGCTGTCCTTTCCTAAAATGGGTATGGCACTGTGGTGATATATTGACGGTGTCATATCCTGGGTACAGCTGAACACAAGTAATAGGTCTGTATAACAGTTACTGCATGTGCCACATGGCTGATAGTCTGACGAGTGTATACAGGTGAGTCCATGCTGACTGATGTCAGCAGCTCTTCTACAGTGGACAATGGTAAGTGTACTGGGTGGTACACACCAAATGTTTGTGAATAACACACACACACACACACACACACACACACACACACACACACACACACACACACACAAACAGAAGCTTTGGTGTTGATGCAATGCACAAAGAATACTGTACACATGGATGTACTTAATTTTGCAATTAACTCATTTTAGCCTGTGTAATTCCACCAAGACCAAATAGCCAAAACATCACATCAGTAAATAATCAGTCTGCCAGTTTAATGTCATTGAAGATGGTACTGGTGGGTTATATGTCCTCTTCCCCAATGTAGTGCAATCCTGGAGTTGATAAACATAGTTCTGCTGGTGTGGGTGGCACCCCCCCAACTTTGGAGGGTGTGGGGTGACATAGAACCACACATAGTGTGACTAAGAAATACTTAACCTGTTAACATAAACTGTACAGTATAACAGCAGAGTAAGTGGGGGGATACACACAACAATAACCCCAGTGTGGTGGCTGTGCCCACAACAACCACACCCAGCTATATATTCCAACTCCAGTATTGCTGTACAACTGTGCATTAGGGAAGAGGGCATTTACACATCCACTACTAGTTTTGAAGGAATTAATTTCCACAAGATGATTCCTTTGAAATGTTATCTTTTGCCAGTTCATTCTCAGACAAATGATCTCCTGGGACATATAAGTTCTGCAAACTGAAGTAGATCCCTTCACATACACACAAACTTACTTTGCAACACTGAGAGTAGAACCCCTACCTAGGTACTTATTGCTGCTAATGTGTTTGGCCTTAATTGCACACACCACAGAGCTTTTAGGATGAGGTGTGTCCCGAGTTTCCAGTTAAGTGAATAACATCACCAGGCCTTGTACAGCATGGAAATAGTGGATGTACTGAGTGTTAATGAACAATACATAGTATGACATACTGTCATATACAAATTGACAAACACATACAGACATAGACACATTTGACAGACCTGGGTTTAGCATTGATAACTACCTTGTCAGTGAGTCCATACTGTTAGGGAGTTTTTGCGCACAGCACATGCATCATTGGGCTAGATAGTGTAATCAGTTACCTGCATTGTTGATGGTGACAGCGGTCCTCAATACAGTGGACCTGGGATATGTACTGGCGGTACCATGGTGTAAAGACAGTATACCCAGCACCCACACCCCACATTGGATATTGTGCTCACTGAAACCCATGATAATACTCTGACATACCCACAATCATGCATTCAATAGGACTACAATACAAACCCTTGTCTATCTAATTGGCGCTACTACAGGGATATGAATTTATTGCACATGCCACAGGGATAGTAGGGTGAGGGTTTGTCATGGCTCTCCTAATGTCAGCAACATCACCATCCCTTATAATGTATGGCAAGGTTTATTGTATTTGGAAAATGTGGCCTCAGAATGCTGTCTCAAACAAATATGCACAGTCACACACAATTGCAAACACATATACACACACACACACATACCCACATTTGCCAGGACTCAAAGGGTAACCCACGCCTATCTACCCATTTGTAGAACAGTGTTATGCTGGTACTGCAAGCTCCAGGTAGCCCATAGGGTGAAGAGTGTAAAAAGGTACATTTAATGTGAATTACAGCAGCATCCATTTCTAAAAATAGCAATGTGGGGGGTGTAGTGGGTGAGAAGGCCCTCAGAAGATTTTCAACTACTAGTTTACAAAAACATAGACACTGTTATACTCAATAATGCACACACAGATTTCTCAGTACCGTCGTGCAAACCCACACAAACCCACTTAAAGCTGCTCAAAACTGCCTTAACCACTCTGTATCCAACAGTCCTTGTTCTGCCTAGCAAAATATAACCAGCCCTTGATTGTCTTGACCCCAGGACCCTATACACTATAGTCACAGCAATTAACCACTAAGCCATCTGAGCTGTGAAGATGTCTCTTGCTTTTCAGCTATATCATTCAGTACACATTCTGAATAGTAGTGCACAACTACTCTGACTACTACAATTATTTAGTACTTGTAAGTGAAAAAGGTGTTGAATCAGTCAAGTTCTTAAATGTAAATATACACATAGATTAATATGGTGGGATACATCTGAAAAGGTATACACAACACTCATGTTTACACATAAAAGGATATATATAAAATATATATATATATATATATATATATATATATATATATATATATATATATATATATATATATTTATATAGATATATGTATACATATGATATATATATATATATATATATATATATATATATATATATATTATTTATTCAATTCATCTCGACGAACAGGAAGTGATGAATCAGTGCCACCTTGTTGAAAATTTTGCCGTTGTTGCCTCTCTAAAATCACTATTCTACTCAGCAAACTATCCATTTTGCCGAGCGTGCAGGAACACCTAACCCCTCACTTCGCAATACCTCTGGAGTAACATTCGGAAAGTCACTGCCAAGTTCGCTAACATTGCCAGACGCCATAAACCAAATAAAGAAACAGACTGTTAAAACAAAAACAAAAACGAACTGGCAGTACTAACAGAACCAGACCAAAGGTTCAACGATTTATTGTTAAGCGCTTTTCATTTGCTTGGTAAGCAAACTTCCTCAGACAAACACAGGTCAGTTAAAAAACACAGCTTTTTATAATGACACAATCAAACAGTTTGAACTAATTAATTAATCAAGCAAACAATCTATCAAGGTCCGCTTCCTAAGAAGCTAAAATCTAAAAACACTGCGCATTCCATACCTACATAAACGATAAATAATCCATTTGTATAGATAAATGTTGAATAAGTTTTAAGATATTTAAATAATCAATCTTTAAATATTTTGCAGAAATAAAAGGCAACAGCAGCACTACGTGCACTTCGTAGCATCATAATTTGTCCACAACTATTAGGCCTCCTTTACATGACATGCCTGGCAGTCTGATATATAACTGGCTTGATATCAGGAATTATGTCATTAAATAATGGTATACTGTACATATCCACCTCTTACTGCATGACATATGAACAAAGAGTGACAAACTTGGGGGACAGGGATAAAAACACAGGGCCAATTTTGACATATTGCAGTTATAAATAAACTGAGAATATTGCTGGTGTAACAGAGTTTGTTGTGACATATCTCTTCTGAGGGATATGAAGTCAGTAGCACACATGGATGTTACCATTTCCTGAGTGCAATAATCAGAGTATGCTACTGCATTTATAAAGACAGAAAATGTGTGAGTAACACACCAAATCTCAGGCTCCAAACTCTGGCCAGTCAGCAGATAGCCCTACAGTTGAAAGTTTTCTCAACCACACGTCTGTCATGCCATAATTTAAATCATGCAGAACAGCCATATCCACACAAACCCTGTTAAACCAACATTACTTCAAATGTAGAACAGCAATACTTACTTTCTGTCGACATGTCTGGAACATCCCCCTCCAGTTTTTTGGCCTGTCTCCACAATGTTAGTTGTAAGAGGTATTTCCAACTACATTCTGTGATGCTGTTTGTCACACACCCACATGAAGTCCTGCTTACAGTGAGGGGGAAGGGCCACCACGCACTTGCACTGCTTACTTATAGGGGTTTGTTTCCATGCAGTTTGCTATAGGAATGATGCCATAGGTGTTCCACATGCAATTAGAAAGTAGAGGACTCTGATTCGTGCACAGGCCATCAGCTGATCATGAGCATTACCTACCAAAGTCAAGCTGCTGCCTATGTAAAACAGATGGATTTTTCCACATCTACTAGAGAGGGGCTGAGAGAGAGACAGAGGGAAAGAAAGACAGGAAGAGAGAAAAAGTCAAGAGTGTTTGTGTATAATCTGTGGGTAGAGAGAGGTTTCTGGGTATTATCATGGTTGCCTATATATAAATGTATGGCCGTGTATTGTTTGCAACAATCTCTACGGTGTTTGACAACTGTTGTAATATGACATTGGGGCATATGGGTCCTCAATATGAAAATGTAGCAAAATCCAACCTACAATGGATTCTGTTATTTACACAATCACACCAATACCAACGCAGGATACTGATGACACACACACCAGTATTGAGTTTCAAACCCCTACCTTGCTATGAATTGGTATCATAGTGTTACGCAGTTTTCGCAAGCACCACATTGGTCATATGTTGAAGAGTTGTCCAAAGGTATCTTTGAAGGTGAGTGACATCAGCTGCAGTGCTAAAGGAGGGGTGAGGGAAGTGTAGTAAGTGTGAATTACCATAAAAGCAGGTGTCAGCAAAGACTCACACACATTTTCACAGTTGCCAGGGGCAAGATTAGAACTCCTACCTAACTCGTTTGTTACACTATGGTAGTGCACATTTATGGCAAGTGCCATGGCAGTTACATGCCAGAGAGCTGTCCAAAGGCATCCTTGAAAGTGAGTGACATCAGCTAGCTTTGTTTATATGCTTGTTGTTTGTTTGCTTGTTATTTCCCTGGAACGCTAATTCCACCTAATACACGGCTTCTCAGCTTGTGGATCACTAGTGATATCTGCATTGCTTACTGTACTTATTTCCTTGTTTCACTTGAAAGAAAGTTACTGTTTGTCATTTTTGCATTTAGTTACTTGTAACACATTGCACTCAAGTTACCTGGCACTTGCTCACTAAAGCAATTATATAAGTCAGCACTAAAAATTAAAAGCACTACACCCTCACTCCCCACTGGCCCTTGTTTTCAATTATTAAGGAATTCCCAATATTATTCTAGCATGTCCAAAGGTCAGTTGTCAATCTCCTCTCCGGTCCAGCTGGTGAATCTGGGAATCTTGAGGCAATGCTATAACTGCCTCATGTACACAGACAACCCTCTCCTCCTCCCACATAACACAAATACTTGCGAGAGATGCAGCTATTTAGCCAA
Source organism: Protopterus annectens (assembly GCF_019279795.1). NCBI lineage: Eukaryota > Metazoa > Chordata > Ceratodontiformes > Protopteridae > Protopterus > Protopterus annectens. The sequence goes on from NC_056741.1 coordinate 135,327,410, forward strand.
ACTGGAGGCTGAGCTCTCTCAACTCAGGACTGTTAAGACCAGACAGGAGGAGAAGGCAACTACACACACCACAAAACCAGCCTCACATAATGCTACCACACCACTGAATCAAACACATAAACACACAAAGACATACTCGGCGGCTCTGAGTATAAATTTACCTAAACAGCAGAGGCCTCCAAAGCAGACACCCAAACAACTGCTACCTCAAGACACCCCAGAAGCAACACATAAACCACAAAATCAATGTGCAAAGCAGTCACAGCCCTTAAGGCCAAATACAACACCAAACATACTTGTCATAGGTGACTCCATAGTCAGACACACCAGGCTGAACAAGGAGAGGGTCACAGTAAGCTGCCTATCGGGCGCTAGAATCCGCCACATAACACAAGCACTCGGTCACTCCACGGCAAGCACAAATATGACACAGTCATTGTCCATGCTGGTGTGAACGACCTGAGACGTACCACCCTGGACTACATGAAAAGAGACATAGAGTAGCTCTCTGATTATGTAGCCCAGGCAGGTATGACCGTCACCCTGAGCAGTATCCTTCCTTCACCAAGAATGATGCCACAATATAGAGACAAGATGATCAGCTTTAACAATTGGCTTAATGTCTGGTGTCATTCAAAGGGGATCCAGTGTCTGTCTGCCTGGGATGACATGCTTGACAAGCCACGCTGCTTCGCAAGGGACGGCTTGCACCTGTCAACCCTGGGATTCCGGATATTGGCTAAGGCTCTTGCCACCCCCATAGTGCCTTTTTTAGGCAAGGCTCAAATTCTAAACCTACCACCCTAGAAAACAAAATGGGAAGAAACTGAGGGTAATGCTGCTCAATGCCAGAAGTCTAAATCTCAAAATGCACACACTGAGGCCCTTCTCAGTATGGAGAACATCGATGTCTGTGCTGTAACTGAAACCTGGTTCAAGGCTCCTGAGAGCACCCCGCACTATTAGGTTTTACCTCATATCATGTGTTCCGCCCCAAAACCCGGACCACACCACAAAAGGGGGTGTATCCATATTCATAAAGGATACCCACACCTCCAGGTTGGTGGCAACGCACGAAGCTTGGAAACCATCCAGGTGCAACTAACCATAGGCAAAACTGCTCTACAAATTGTAGCATGCTACAGGCCACCCTCTCAAACTCAGGAACCCCACACAGCCTTCCTGAAGACACTGGAGGGTATAAATGTATCTCCAAATACCATCATATTGGGTGACTTCAACTACCCGAATATAGACTGGGAACATTACTCAAGCCCTAACTTTCTAGCCCAACGGTTCCTGGAGTTCATAAATTCAAATGCCATGGAACAGCTAGTCACTGTTCCCACAAGAGGAGAAAATATACTAGATCTCATTATCACAAACATGGGGACAAAATGCTCCACACCGAAGTATATCGCTAATTGGTGAGATCTGATCATAAACTAATCTCACTGGAAATCCACATCCCGCCCCACCCCAAACAAAAGACCACAGTGAAGAACTTCTAAAGCAAACTTCACACTACTCAAGACTGGTGTGGTATCCTTCAAGGCCCCTGAGCCAGTGGAAACCACAACCCAAGCTGCGGAAGCCCTTACAAATGCCTTCTATGAACACCTCCAGGACTGCATGGATCAGGCAATCCCAAATAAAACCAAGACTCTTTCCACAAAGGGCAAACATCCAGTCTGGTGGACCCCAGCCATTAACAAACTTTACAATAAGAGGAGAAAGCTATTACATGATAGAACAAAATCCATAAAAGGGAAGTCACCCTGATCATTATTAGTAAAAAAATACGAGCACTCATAAAATCAACTAAGGCCAATTTTGAGAGAAAAATTGCCATGGATTCAAAGGACAATCATAAGGCCTTTTTCAGCTATGTTAGGAACCTGGGTGGAAACTCCCAGATATGCTCAGAATTAGTCCAAAATGATACAAAAATCACTGAACCCACAGACATTGCCAACATACTGGCAGACAGGTTCAGTGCAAACTTCACCCCCCTCTCCCCCCCTAATGGAGAGATAACTATCCCAGTGGAGTGTAGCCTCCCAGACATCTCAAATGCGCAGGTGAAAGCTGCTCTCTCTAAAGCTAAAAACACAGGATCAACGGGACTAGATGGTGTCCCCGGCTGTGTGCTACACGAGCTAAATGAGGAATTAAACCCGCACATAATGCAGCTGTTTAATCTCATCCTTACCACAGGATACGTGCCCAAGGAGTGGCGTACGACAACTGTGGTCCCACTCCACAAAGGCGGTGCCTCTACGGACCCTGGTAATTACCGCCCCATAAGCTTAACAAGTCTAGTCTGCAAAGCTATGGAGAGGATCATAATGGAGCTCATAAACAAAGATATAGGGGACTTGCAGACATTGGACCCGACCCAGTTTGGCTTCGTCAAGGGCAGATCATGCCTTTTGAACTTGGTCGACCTCTTCGAAACAGTCACCAAGGCCATTGATGAGGGAAAGGCAGTCCATACAGCCTACCTTGACCTTGCAAAGGCTTTCGACACAATACCCCACTGGTATTGTAGAAAAACTTACCAGCTTAAATGTAAACCCATATGTCACAAGATGGGTTGCAAACTGGCTTAGGGACAGAACCCACAGAGTTAGAGTTGCTGGCGCTATGTCAGACTCCAAGCCGGTCACAAGTGGTGTCCCACAGGGCTCGGTCCTTGGCCCCCTATTGTTTGGCATCTACTTCTCAGAAGTACAGGCCAACATGGGAGGACTTTTGACAAAGTTTGCAGACGACTGCAAACTGGGCGCCATAGTGGAAAGTGCATCGGACACGGATATCCTTCAGAAGGGACTCACGGAAACAGATAGCTGGTGCAAGAGCCATGGCCTGAAGTTAAATGCCAAAAAATGTATAGTCATACCCTTTGGGAAAAACAAGGTAACCCCAAGCTACCATATAGGTGGCAATCCACTAAGGACAGAAGAGGTTATCAGGGACCTGGGGACCCAGGTTGACAGTGGCCTTTCTTTTGACACTCACATTGCTAAAGTGGTTAGAAAGACCTTCTACATTGCCCACCTGATCATGAAGGGATTCACATCCAGATCTAGTGAGGTCATTGTTCCCCTGTACTCTTCACTTAGACCAATGATTGAGTACAATGCCCCATTCGGGATGTATCTCACCCGACATCTGCAACAATTGGAGAGACCCCAAAAGTTCCTCACCAAAAGGATAAAGGGACTCCAAAATCTGTCATATGCTGCCAGATCGAAGAAACTCCAGCTCTATTCAGTCGCATACCGTCTGCTCAGAGGTGACATGTGCCTGACATACAAGGCCATGTCCAACCCGGAATTAATGGACATGCTCCACCTCAAAAATTCCAAATCCACCAAAACCACTAGAGCAAGCGACTTAAACCTTAGCACGGATATAAATAGGATGCGCTGGAGGGATAGATTTATCACTCAGAGACTCCCTGTGCTGTGGGATAAAATCCCAGTCCATGTGAGGCAGAGCACCTCGCTGGCTCTGTTCAAGAGAAATCTTGACCTGTGGATGGGAGATCGTAGGTTTACCCCGGGAATCATCTCTGTGTCACTGCTGGACAGAAGCACAACAAACTAATGGGCACAGTATTTTTTTCATACAAGGGGTGGCGTAAGCCACAAAACTTTGGGCTAGGCTTATAAATGCCTTAGGGCAGATAGCCTAGTATAAACCTATGAACCTATGCAGTGCTCAAAGGAGGGGTGAGGGAAGTGCAGTAAGTGTGAATGACCACAAAAGCAGGTGTTAACAAAGACACACACACACACACGCTCATGCACATTTTCACAGTTGCTAGGACCAGGATTAGAACTCCTAGACCACAAAAGCAGGTGTCAACAATGACTCACACACTCTCACAGTTGGCAGGACTAGGATTAGAATTCCTGCTTAACTAGTTTGCTACACTATGGTATCACACAGGACAGCAACCACCATGGCAGTTACATGTTGGAGAGCTGTCCAAAGGCATCATTGAAGGCAAGTAACATAAGCTGCAGTGCTCAAAGGAGGGTGAGGGAAGTGCAGTAAGTGTGAATGACCACAAAAGCAGGTATCAACAAAGACTCACACACTCTCATTCACATTTTCACAGTTGCCAGGACCAGGATCAGAACTCCTACCTAACTAGTTTGCTACACTATGGTATTATGCAGTTATTGCAAATGCCACAGCAGTTATATGCTGGTGAGCTCTCCAAAGGCATCTTTGAAGGTGAGTGACATCAGCTGCAGTTCTCAATGGAGGGGTGAGAGAAGTGCAATAAGAGTGAATGACCACAAAAGCGGGTGCTAACAAAGACTTACATACTCTCACACACACACACACACACACACACACACACACACACACACACACACACACACACACACACACACACACACATATTATCACATTTGCCATGACCAGGAATAGAACTCCTACCCAACTAGTTTGCTACACTATGGTATTACACACTTGTCGCAAGTGACACGGAGCTTAGAGGGTTCAGACTTGGCCAAAGGGTTATTTCAAGGTGATTGACATCAGCAGGAGTGGTAACATGGGCAATGGGAAGTGCAGTGTGTGTGAATGGGCCATTACTCATTCCTCTGAAAACATACACACACACACACACACACACACACACACACACACACACACACACACACACACAACTTTACTTTTGACAGGACTGAGTATACAAATGCTACATGAATACTGTTTTTTACTATTGTGTTACACAGTTATCACAAGCACCACAGACACTATAGGGCTGAGGGCTATCAAAAGGAATGTCTACAGTGACTGACATCTGCACATCATGCGATATCGGCCAATTGGATGTGTAGTGGGTGGGACAGGCCTTTATAATGGAATTTTATCTGTCACTGTCTGTCTCTCTCTCTCTTCCCCCATCTCTGTGTGTGTATGTTTGACATATTATAGTGTGTTTGCCTTGGATATATGTGAGTATTCCTATCCAATGTGTGTGTGAAGCATGAATGGTGTACAGTTTGGTGTGTGTGCACAGACATCTGCAAATGACAGGTATGTATAGTCCACTGTGTTGTTAGACATGGGCTTCATTTCTCTAAGTGTAGGAGCATGCCCAGTATGACCTTCTGTATTGAGTGTGTGAATCCATTCCAGGTAGGGTTATACTCCAATCCAGGGTCTGGTGTTCTCAACCTACATATAGCAACCTGTTTCTGCAGGATATCTGTAGATAGTTTGACAATATGGAGTCACAATGGGCGACAGATAGAGGGATACTGTAACTGTTGCTGTCTGTGCTGCTTGTGTTACATGGTTGGTGTTAGCAGAGATATGTTTTACACTGTCATGTATTATGTCATCGACAACTGACAGATATAATTATTTGCTCACAGTTATTTACTGAGAAATACGAGATGAATGAAGCTGAGTACAGTATTGTGGTCCGCAGCCTGCACATTTTTGCACACTCCTGCCATTCTGGAGGGGTAGCTACAGACACATGCTGATGGGTCTGTGTAAATGGTCCAGCACCTTGGTAGTATGGTGGCTGAGGATACCCTTGTTATACATATATCAGCTTAACAGAATGGCCATATCCTGCTGTAACCATACCTCTCAGCTATGCAGCTTCACCCAGGTTACCCAGAGGCAGGGCTCATAGTTTCATAGTTTCATAGATTAGTACTAGGCTATCTGCCCTGGGGCATTTGTAAGCCTAGCCATAGTGATGTGGCTTTCGCCACCCCATGAAATGGTACAAAAAATGCACAGAATAGATTTAGAATACTGTGCCTCTAACTAGTAGTGACACAGTGAAGGTCCCCTTATATAACAGAATTAGTTTACTGTGCCCCTGTATAGTAGTGACACATATGTGACCCCTGGGGTAAACCTACGATCTCCCATCCACTAATCAAGATTTCTCTTGAAGAGAGTCAGTGAGGGGCTCTGCCTAACATGAACTGGGATCTTGTTCCAGAGCGTGGGAAGCCTCTGGGTTATGAATCTATCCCTCCAGCATGTCCTATTCATACTTGTGCCGAGGTTTAAGTCTTTAGCTCTCGTGGTTCTGATGGATTTGGATTTTTTGAGGTGGAGCAAGTCCATCAGTTCCTGATTGCCTGACGTACAAGGCCATGTCCAGAGATCACCTCTGAGCAGGCGGTATGCTACTGAATAGAGCTGGAGTTTCTTTAGTCTGGCAGAATAAGACATATGTTGGAGACCCTTGATCCTCTTGGTGAGGTACTTTTGTGGTCTCTCCAGCTGTTGCAAATGCCAGGTGAGGTACATACCAAATGGGGCATTGTACTCAATCATGGGTCTGATGAGGGAGGAGTATAGGGGTACAATGACACCCTTGGACCTGGATGTGAATCCCTTCATGATAAGGTGTGCAAGGTAGAATGTTTTTCTAACTACTTTGGCAACGTGGGTGTCAAATGAGAGGTTGCTGTCGACTTGGGTCCCTAGGTCTCTGATTACTTTTTCTGTACTTAGTGGGTTGCTGTCTATGTGATAATTTGTGGGTACTTTGTTTTTCCCAAAGGGGATGACTATACATTTTTTGGCGTTAAGTTTAAGGCCATGACTCCGGCACCAGTTGTCCGTTTCTGTGAGGCATTTTTTGTAAAATGTATATGTCCGCTGGTGTATCGACTATGGTGCCTAGTTTGCAGTCATCTGTGAACTTTGTCAGCCACAACCCTCCCATGTTTGCTTTAACATCTGAGAAATAGATGCCGAACAAGAGGGGTCCCAGGACAGATCCCTGTGGGACACCACTTGTGACTGGCTTTGAGTCTGACATTGCTCCAGTGATTTTAACTTTATGGGTTCTGTCCTTTAGCCAGTTTGCAACCCATTTAGTGACATAAGGGTTTACGTTTAAGCTGTTGAGCTTATCTATGATGCCTGAGTGGGGTATTGTGTCGAAGGCCTTAGCCAAGTCCAGGTAGGCTGTATGGACTGCTTTGCCCTCATCAATGGCTCTAGTGACTGTTTCGAAAAAGTCAACCAGGTTCAAAAGGCAGGATCTGCCCTTTACAAAGCCGAACTGGGTGGGGTCAAGTGTCTGTAGGTCCCCAATGTCTCTGTTTATGAGTTCCATAATGATTCTTTCCATAGCTTTGCAGACCAGGCTGGTTAAGCTTATGGGGCGGTAGTTTCCAGGGTCTGTAGAGGCACCCCCTTTGTGGAGTGGTCAGTTACCCTTCACATTGTGGTTTAGAAGCAGGTTTGTAGACACCCATTACTGGGTTTGCAGGCAGGGGTAGTATGTGCACACATCAGAGTTTCAGACGTCACACACTCCATGATGTTCATGCATCTACACCCCCCCCAATCTGCTATTCTATCCTTGTGCTAACATTATGCAAGTGATATCTGGCCCTTCATCCTAGCAGTATTTATGGATTGGCCCCCAGTTCATGCAGTAGGACATGAGGGGCATGCTACTGGGATTTGTCAGTATGGCCTTGCATTTGTGTTCTGTTGACTGTGTTAGTTTGTTATTTGGGACCCCATGATATACCATACATTGGCACTATGTGTGAGGCACGGGCCTTTGACAGAGGATTGTAGGCCATTTGGTAGTAATGCAGGCCATCTGTAGCAGGCCAGTGCATTCTGTCGCTCCTACATTCCCAGGCTGCGAGCCAGTGAATTCCCCCGGAGTGATAGGGTAAGTGTTTGTGGTGTTAATGGCATTAGTTCCTGTACATATTGACCCATTGGTCCAGATGCATGCAGGGTGCTGCTTACAGCTAGGATCACACCTGCATAAGACACATGTTTAGCATGCTGCATTCTGTGGACATTCCTATACAGAAGTGAGGTCATACTGTACTCATTCCCAGCAACAAGGATATGACCTGTGATAAACCTGTGGCTGATGGTGAAGTGAGTTGAGTGGATGTGTGATATGGAAGCTACTTGCAGCTGACTGACAGATATATCTGGGACATTCCCCTTATGCTGCCTTGTGCAGGGACACAAGTAGTCTCTCATTACTTCATAACTGTGTCTTTTGTGGTCTGCCAGTGATTGTCCAGGCTACATCAGTATTCCATACTACACAGACAACTAATGTGCTGCTAACCTGTATGTATAATTCCAAAGTTGTGTGCAGTTGACAGTTACATTTTATGTACTCTGTCTAGGGTACTTCCACCTGTGTACTGTGTGTATGTATGGGCCCACATTCATGGCATGTCCATCTTTCAGACAGTAACAGATATTGACATCTGGACAGTGAGTAGGGATGACTGCTCACATGGGTATTGCTGAGAAGCATTGTGGTTGACATTGCAGTTGTCAGAACATGGTGCTGTCATCCACAGTACTGCCCATAGGCCACCAACACACAGCCCTCCATGCCTACAAGCTGACCACTTCCACACAATATTGAACACATGACAACCTAACACATGAACCCCTGCATATTGTACACATGCAACAATCTAGCCCGTATATTGGGCCAGCTCGGGTAATCTGTGCCTTACTGTTATTACACCTCACACTTACATGTTACTGCATTTCTACATGGAATTGGGGGGCACACCTGATGACTTTAAACATTTGCTAGGACTGTACTGGTATTTCAGGTATCTGTTGGCTTCCATTTTACTTTGTATTCTGACCTATCATGCAGACAGGAGGCATATCAGTAGAGTATAGATCTTAGGTTTTATTGATGTACATTACAGTTTCAGACTTCTTACCCTTCAGAACTGACATACAACTGCCAGACCTGTTGTAGTCTGTCTGTGTAGGTCTGGAGGGGGGTGTTGACCATTGCCATCAATTGGGGGCCTTAGACAAGCCTTTCTTTATGGTCATCTACACCTGTCCTGCTGGCTGAGGCTGGTGGTGGGTATGTGAACCGCACTGACAAGCATGTGTGTGTCCTATAGGCACACATTTGGGCCACAACATGTACTGCAGTGGGATTTGTCACCTTTTCTAGTACTGCCTAGTATGTTGACAGCAGTATTTATTATGGATTTCACACTGCCCATATAGGTGTCCACTATCTGCTGCCATCCCATTCAGCCACCTGATTCCTTTGCATGCTCAAATCCATACCATAAATACAGCTATTAGAACATACTACTTCATTCAGCAATTGAAAGGAAGACTGACTTACCTTGTGTCTGCGCCGGTACTAAGGATGGTGCTGGAGGGCTGACTACATCGGATGCATGTAGTACACTGCCTATACATGGTAAAGCACAGGTAGTGTCATGTTTGGCATCCCTTTTACTGTATGTGTGAGTCAGAGAGAGGTGTCATTCCCTGGTCCCTACTGTGTTAGTGTATGTGCTATGTGTTGTCCCTTTGCCAAGGCCTAGGCATACTGGGCATGCCTTCTTCTGCCTACATGGAGAGGCTCAGGTAGTTCCTCCTCCGAATCACTCTGTACCTGTGATGGCCTTGGCAATGGTGGGGAGCTGTGTGGCCTTGCCCCATGGTGTTCCTGCTGGAGCTGTTTCCACAGGATCATATTGGGTAGCATGGCACATACTATGAACATTTGTGTACATGTAGCTAGAGAGTACTGCAAGGTTCCATATGTCGAGGCAGTGGAACCATAACTTGAGCATCCCAAACACATGCTTTATTATGATTCTGATTTGTGTGAGTGCCTCATTATGGAGTTTTTGTTCGGGTGTGTGTGTGTGTGTGTGTGTGTGTGTGTGTGTGTGTGTGTGTGTGTGTGTGTGTGTGTGTGTGCATTTCTGAGGGGTGTCATCAGCCGCAGTTCCAGTGCGTAAGCAGCATCCCCCACTAAGTGGCCATATGGGATGTCCCCACTGGCAAATGATTGGTACAGTTGTGTCATATGTCAAATGTGGGAGTCATGATAGCTTTCAGGGCTGCCAGCATGCACATTCAAGATAATGCCCTGGGCATTACACACAACCTGGCGGTTGATGGAGGGGAAGCCCTTGCGGTTTATGTAGACCCTACTCCACTCTCCAGGTGGTGCTTTGATGTGTATGTGCATGCAATCTATAGCACCCACTACCTCAGGGTATTTTGCTATTTGGTAGAAGAGATGCATATTGCTGGTCAACGCCTCATGGATGTTGAAATATATGTGCTCACTGGCATGTGCTGACATGGCATCCAGGAACTGGTAGAGTACTCTGGATGCTGATGCCTGTGAGATCCCCATAATATCTCCAGTTGGCTTTTGGAAGGTACCTGTGGCTAGCATTCTTAAGCTTACACATACCTTGGTATCCACTTGGATGGGTTCCCCTCTTTTGGTTCTGTGTGTGAGGCATGGCCGGCAAAGCTCAAAAATTTGCTGTAGAATGTCCCTGTCCACCCTATAGCGCTCCACTATCTCCAGCTCATGTAGCTCCTGGTAGGTTACCCTGGGTCTGTACACTCTTCTCCTTCTCCTCACTGTGGGTTGGTTGTTAGCATTCACATCCTCACCACCCTCAGCCTCTTGCACATATTGATGTATGAGAGCGACAGCAGCCCCTAACATTTTTTTAGTTTTGCCAGGTGAAATTTCCCAGTCTGTGTACACCGGTGGTGTAAAGTTTGTGGAAAAAACCACACTGGAAGGTGTTTGCATAGTTTATAGTAGTGTGTTAGGCTGTTCCATGTGTAATTGGCTGATTCTGATACATTTCACCTGCCAGCTATGCTAGTTCTCCTTGATTGCCTTATTACTGCTGTTTCCCCAAAAAACAGACTGAAAGGTGTTTGCATAGTTTATAGTAGTGTGCTGGGCTGCTGCCTGTGTAATTGGCTGATTCTGATACATTGGCTGATTCTGATACATTTCATCTGCTAGTTATGCTAGTTATCCTTGATTGCCTTCCTACTGCTGTTTTTCCTTCCCATTGCCTTCCCGTTTAAGCCCAGAGGCATGCTGTGCATATGCAGTGCTCAGATGTGAACAGAGTTGCTATTTCCTGTTTTTTTTTTTTTTTAAAACCCGGTGCGCATACCCATTTAGGCTATGTACACAGTGCTCAGGAACATCTGACACACCCCTTTCCTTAGCTGTTCTTGGCTAAGGGCAGATACGAGCCACAGAGCTCCAATGAGCTTACAGCAAGCATGACACACCCCTTTATGAAGTCATTTAGCTCTTAGACTTGCGCTGTTGTATTGCTGCACCTACACGGTTGGGTGCAAGCTAACACTGAGAGGACATCTGTGATTTAGTATAAATCCCCTCATTTCCATAAAGCAGAATGCTAATTCATAGTTACCACACACACACACACACACACACACACACACACACACACACTCAGCCTTCCCCCTTAGCAACCACTACTCCCTGGTATTGTTGTCTTATGCATGCCATTGACTATCATGGCAAAATGCTGATTTGGGTTTAAAGGCTTATTTCCAACTTTTTTTCTTATTTTTGGCCCAATCCCTTTTGCGCACCACTGGCCTACACTTAAACTGCCGAAATTGAACAAAAAAAAATAAAAGTTATTTTTTTACAATTTTGCAGCTATTTATCATGCCAATGGCCATATATTTAGCTATTGGCATGCCTACTCCATTGAATACATGCTTTCTTTGGAGCTGTCATGCCTCCGTTTTGAAATTTTCAGAAATGTAACCGAATACATTTGTGCAGGTTACACTATTCCTGCCCAGATGCCTGCCTGCTTCTAGGATCACTGATTCACCTCATTTGCATGCATATAGCAGTGGTGTCTGTGCAAGAATAGTATAGGAGCTTTCGTGCACATACTGGGAGGTCGTTCCTAGATCGCTCGTCAGCCATATTGAGTGCAGCAGCTTTTGCACTATTCCTGCACACCGTGCAGAGCTTGCTGAATCCTGGGGATAATTGAGTTAGTGTTATTAGTATACATAGAATAATCTTAGTGGCACTCCAAATATGAAAAAAGATAGTGCATACTTATTAATAAAGTAAAAAATGTTGATGCATGTCAACACAATGGCCAATTATGGGCTGTTATGAGACAAAAAATGCCAAACAAATGAGATCATACTCACAGGAAGGTTTTCTTGAAACTGATAGGCGTTATACTACTTTGATATGTTAAACATAGCTAAAGGTGGTCTATGATTTTGTAAGCAAGGGCATATTGGTTTGTTGGGGAAATGATTTTTTAAAGTGAGTTTGAAATTTTTTAAAGAATCCAATTGTGTGATAGAGGTAGATAGGGTGTTGTCTTGGGTTGTGTGTTGCCTTGCCTTATATGCTTTATAGTTAAGCCTCCACTGGGTGTGGCTGTATGTGTAGCATTGGGTGTTGCACTTTGAGTGTTTTTGAGTTTACTGACGATAATTTTTGAGATGAAGTATTTAGGATGTCTTTTGGGTCTGGGAAGATTGGATTGAAGTGCGTCAGCATAATGTGATTTATGTGTGAGGTGCGTATTATGTGGGTGGATGCAACATGTGTGTTTCTATCAACCTGATTGTTATTCTGTGAAACTTGTACCTTGGAGTTTTGCCATTGACATTTGCAGTGACATTGTTTACATACACCTCTCACATACTGTATGTTTCTTTAAGGATTAAATGTATTTCAGAGAATATGAGACAATTGCTACATTGTATCACGATACCCATATCCAAAAAACTCACTCTGCGGAAATTAGGAAAGTGCATATCCATTATGTCAGGTCCTTATTAGGTGGGCTACAATGATGTGGTGCATGGGGGTTGATAGAGGGCAACTACAGGGGCTTTTGGGACTAGAGGCTAAACTAGACAACATAACAATAAATTTGAGGGGCAGCACTCCTTAGAGAGCAATGTAGTTACTCTACAATCATCAAGTTACTGGGTATAGTTTCAGAGTTAGTCTTTTGGGAAAAGTTTCCTTTTAGGTGTCTGCTTCTGTACAGACGTGCTAACCTGTGCTAGGTAAAGAGCAGTTCTGAGCAAGCACTTCATATTTATACAGGTATTAAAAATGCAGAATAATGGCTAATACATCCTCTGACCAATAAAAGACTACACTTGGAGCCCTTCCTGTGTGTTTTCCAACACTCATAGAGACCAGACTACCACCTACTGCTACTCAGTTAATATCAGTCCTCTTAATGTAAAAACACACAAAAAGTTTATTACGTGCAATGGTATTGCAGTATCACAAACAGCTAGCTAGTTGCTCTTAATGAGGTGATTTAAGGCAAGGTAATCCAACAGCAAGGCAATTTAAACCACTATAAGTCTGCAGCAAAGACAAACCTTTTAAAATGCAGAAAAAACAGTAAATACCCGAGGAATCAACAGTAGTTTACCAAATAAATTCAAAACAAGTGGCATTTTTTGAAAAAAATGTCCTTAGCTCTGTCTTGATGGCACTAGATGCAAGAAAATGTCTTCTGAAACACAGGTGAGAATGCCAAGTACTGCTGAACTCTGTGAAAATGAACCCTAGGTCAAAGGTTGCATATTACGGTTTTACAAGAGAGTGGTCTGGATGTGAAAATTCTAAGGTCATGGACCTGAAGTATTAAGCAACAAACCCACCAAGCTGTGAGACTCTGTTACAAGAACTAGTTTAGTGGAGGTAATAATATTTCAAGGTATGGTAGTTATAGAATGATTATATCCAAGGACACATATCTCTGGACCTGTTGTGTCTGACCTTATGTGCTCGTAATTTACAGATTCCCAAACGTATAATAACTTGGCTCATGTTTGCAGGACTCATAATTGAAAAGAGTGGTAACAGGAGTGCGGAATGACCAAGTACATGTTCCTTAGCTCAGATGATGAAAGTATAGTTTATTTAATCAGAGCAGCATGCTTCTAGGAGACATCATTGTGTATTATTTGCACCTGTCTCTTAATATGACCTTTTTACCCAGATTAGTATTACTGTTTGAGAAACCAAAAATACCCAAATAAGGACAGATTGTAAGATAAAGACCTGTGTTATTATTTTTTGCACTAGCACATTTTTCCAGAAAGGTCTGGTGTTTGCTGCAAGGTCATAAACTCATGTATTACACATTTGAAGTCTGAGTCTAGAAAATAATAGTGTGCTGGGTGACATTAGGGGTATTCTGTGGTCAGTTATGGCCAATGACTGTATGGTAGATAATACCGAGGATTAGTTGTCAGTGTTATACAACTAGCTGTCAGGGAAATCCTACGAGACAGCTCTGAGTCAGTAAAATCACAGCATCGTTAAATTCCCTGCTTTAAGGATTTAAATGCTGAAAACAAAAGACTATGTTGTTGAATACAACTATAGTCTTCTTCAATATGAAGACTTTTATATTTGTAGTAGATTGAAGCACTAACTTTGGTGATTTACTCATTCTAAAAATAGAGATGTTGACTTACGTGCAAGTCTTATTTTATTTAGTTTAATTATTTAAATATAAAAAACATGATCAAGACTGTTATTTGCCTTTTACTGTTACATTTTGCATGAAATGGCAAGAAAATGAAAAGTGCTTATTCATATATCATATAATCAGCTGTAGAGAGCATTGTCAATTAAGGAAGTAATGCAATAATGGCTCCCTGAAGATTTCACTTATAAGAATCCATTAAATCTCTTGAAAAATGCATTAAAAGAGGACTCATGTTTATAAAGCCCTCTTTACTGTTTTCCAGTGATAGAGTAACCTTAAGAACCAACCCTTCCTTTATGCCCAAGGTAGTGCCTCAATTTGCCACAAAATCCATCTATTCATCTGTGTGTGTTCTTTCCTGAAACCAGAAGCAGGAAAGAAAGAATTCTATATACTTTGAATCCCCACAGGAAACTCAAGTAGTATCTGGACAGCACTAAAGACTTAATTTCTGAACAGCTCTTTATTTCCTAGATGAAAAGACAAAGTGGCACCCAGTGTCAAAGCAGATAATTTCCAAATGATTGTCTTCCTCTGTCCGTTTGTGTAACACTCACCATGGAAAGACTGCCCTCAGAAGGTATAGGCTCAGTCTACAAGAGCTGTGACTTTCTCTGGGGATTGCTTGAAACAGGTGGACTTTGGAGCCATTCTAGAGGCAGAAATGTGGTCCTCTGTGTATACATTTAGTAAGCACTACAACCATCATCATCAATCCCCTTCTTCCTCATTTTTTTCTACATGTGGTCAGGGTGTTGTATCAACTGTCACCATCTTTTTTGGTTCAATGCCATTCTCCTACCTTCTTTCAAAGTCATATCTGTGGGCCACAGGTCTTCTCTGACACAATTCCTTCATCTCTTTACTGCACACCCTTGTTTCCTCTTGCCTCCTTGCTGTCTGTCCCAATTCTTCTTCAACAGATTGCCTTCTGCTTTGACAAACGTGCTTGAACCACCGCAATCTGCTCTCATTGACATTTTCTGCAACTGGCTTCTGCTTTGATGTTCTCATTTCTTTATCTGCTCAAAGTTTGCATTCTACCACCTGTCTCAGGCACTTCATCTCCATCAACTATAGCTTTCTGACCTCGCCCAAGTTTCTGTACCATATAGTAGTACTAGTCATTCTACTGTTTTGTACACCTTACTTTTCAGTTTCTTTGGCATTCATCTGTCAAACATTACTTCAAACATTCTGCGACAATTGTCTGCAGACCCTCCGATTCTAGCTTTGACTTCCTCATTCAGACTTCTTTTCTACTGAACCACCCTTCCCAGATAACTGAAGCTGTTAAGCTGTTCTACTATTTTCCCTTTTATCTCAATTTTCTGCTGCTTCTGATTTCTCCCATTTGCTGCCATTTCAATTGTCTTATCTGTACTTAGTTTCACCCCATGTGCCTTCAGTTTTGCGTTCCATTCTCCTGTCATTTGCTGAAGTTCTTATTCAGTCTGCCTTTAATGCAGTATTGTCTGCATACAGTAACTTTGTTGATCTGCCCCTCTGATCTTTTCTCTAATGTTGTCCATTATTGGTATAAACAGCAGTGGGCTCAGATCTGAACCCTGATGCACACCCACTCCCACTGGGAACCCCTCTGTGAGTCTGACCATTGCTTGTACCTGTGTCATTGGATCCTTGCCCATAGCCTGCAATAATTCTATCAATGTTTCCATAACTTTGAACCATCGTAGGATTGACCAAATCAGCTTTCTTGTGCCCTATCCTTTCTCCCAGTTCATGAATGCCCAGATGGACTCCTTCCACATCTGTAACTTCTTCTCAGCTATGTGTCTCACTGAAAACATCAGGTCCATTGTACTGCATCCTGATCTGAATCTGAACTGCTCATCTCCCGTCTTCCTTTCTACTACTCTACCTTTTCATTTTTCAGTCAATCTGTGCAGCACTTTCATGCAGTGTGACAGGAGTCTGATCCTTCTCAACTGCCCTCAGTTGTGGATATGCCCTTTATTCTTGAACACTGGCACTAGAATACTTATTCTCCAGTTATCTGGGATATGCCTTTCTCTCCATACTGCTAGGAGTACCCTCTGGAGCCATTTCTCTCCATCTCAGTCAAAACCCTACCTTTTTCAAAACTTATGAATACCTATCTTCTATTTGGAACTGTACCTGCACCCAGCCTCCTAAAACTATCCTATACAAGTGATATTCTTTCTATCTACTATTGTATTAGACACACTGTCACTTTCCTCTCTGCTCTAAAACCAGCAAGTTCCATGTAATGTTGCCTTCTTTACTTGTTACTCATATGCTATTGGTTTACATCTGAGTGTTAACTATGCTTTGTATTTATTTCTGAATGAACAACATTAATGTTATCTTTACTGTGGAGCTCTTCTCCACTGACTAATATCATGTAATGCTACCTTCTAGTTTGTTGTTACCCATATGATAACTTGTTGTAATCTGAGTGTTACTTTTGTTTTGCATTTACTTCTGAACGAATACCATTAATGGTATGTTTATTGAGAAGCTTTTCTCCCTGGGCCTACACTGAAAATAGGGTCTAAATGGCCCAGTGGACTTTCCTGGTAAACAAAGTGCAAATAAATAAATAAATAATTGCTGACATCTGTAATGGCCTCATCTTTGCATGCTGCTTTCCCTGACTTCATTTTCCTTAGTACGGCTCTTCCTTCTTCTTCCTGTTCTCTCACTGTAGGCTATGTCTGGGGCAGTACAACTTCTATAGGGGTTTCTTCATTCTGAAGCTGCTGGAAGTATTCTTTTCATCTGTCTTTGATGTTTGGTGGATGATTAGCAATTTTTTTCCTGGAATAACTAATGAATGGTGTCTGATGACCATCTTCTTTATCTTTGTGACTCTGTCTTGCAGCATGATAGTGTTTCTTCATGCCATTTTCTGAATCATTTTCCAGAAGTAGAGTGTCACTGATTCCTTGTTCTTTGCTATTACAACTGCTGTTTTATTCTCTTTTTTAAGCAACCAGTATTCTTAGCCTGATCCGTCTTTTCTATTGCCTACTTTTTTCTGCATGCCTTTCTTTTGGTCACTTCTTGGACTTCTACACTCCATAACCAGCTTTCCTCATGTACCTTATTTCCATACCTGGCTTGGACACATATCTATTCTGTAGTCCTCGCACATATGCTGTTTTGCGGTGCTGCAATTTTTCTTAGGTTCATAGATCAGTACTAGGCTAACTTCCCTTGCGTGCCATTTTAAGCCTAGCCAATTATCTCTTGAGAGACTCAAACCCTGCACCTTGTGTTTGTAAGGCAAACACCTTAACCATTAGGCCACCCTCCTAACCCTCATCTCCACCTATTTCCTCTTCTTCCATGAGCGCTAGAGCTCTGTGTGTTTCCCCAAATCCTTGTGCTTCAACATAGTCTCTGTTGACTTTAGATCCTACTCTGGCCGCTGTATGTAGTTGGTTGTGGCAACCAATAATTTATGCTGTAGGCTGACTGTTTCAGTGGGGATGACTTTTCAACTGCTGATTTTTCTCCAGTGTCTGTCTCTTGCAAGGCAGAAGTCTACATGAGTTGCATGTTGGTGACTCTTGCATATGATCTTATGACTGTCTGTCAAGCTGTTTGCCAGACAGAAGTCTAGTATGGCTGCCTTCTTTATTCCTGTTGTCTCATCCATGTGGTCCCAGGAAGTCCTCATATCCTCCTTTGTCTCTCCCAGTATGTACATTCAGGTCCCCCATTATAAACACCAACTCATGTTGTCCTACTTTATCTAGTAGGTCCTTCAGCTCCTGCATGAATGTGCTCTTTTCCTCACTATCACAACCCTGCTGTGGGGCACAGGCTGAGATTATGAATATTGCCCTATTCTTACAATGACATCTGATTTCCATAATCTGCCACTAATTCTGATGACATCTCTCACTTCTTCTAAAGCCTGTCACTCAACCCAATTCCCACACCACTTCTAGTAGGAGACTCTGGATGCTGAACTAAGTGGCTTTGCTGCACTTCCCTTCCATCTTCTTTCCTGGATACGTAAGATGTCCATCCTCCTCCTCACCATCATGCCATCCACTTCCAAGATGTATCCTGTCAGTGAATAAATACTGAGTATAGGAATCCTTAGTTTATCATTGGCATATTGAATGGTTTTACGTCCAGCCTTTGAGCCTTATTTTGGGCACACACTGGCTATTAGGGAGGCATAGACCAATCCCACCATCAGCATGGATCCAATGTGTAGGTCGGAGTAGGCCAGGTCCTTAGTCCACTTATCATTGACAAATACCTATGCCCATTTATTGTGACATTAGTCAACATGACCAAATCATACAGAGTCAATTTTTACACTAAGTGGCTAGTCCTGACACTATACACAGTCTGTGATCTGTTCTCCTATCTAGAAATGTTTCTCATGTATGTTATATATACACACACACACACACACACACACACACACACACACACACACACACACACACACACACACACACACACACAAATATATGCATATCTATATGTATTTGTTTAGGGATATAGGCAAAGTACAGGAGGCAATATTCAGATACATTGTTCACATACTGTTAGGCCATTGTATATTGAAATTATGCAGGGGACTGGAAAACTCGCTATTCAAACAACTGCTCTGTATAGTTATATTAGTTGCATGTCACTGTAAGCTGATAGAGTATGCTTGCAAAGTTATATTCACCCCGAGATTGACTAGGCTGTCTACATGTGCTCCATTCTCCCCCTCCCCGTCCCAAAAACATGGTGGTTGATTATTCATACTAATGTGCTCATTCATATTGTACTTAAACTTGCCCCTTTTGTCCAGGTCATGACTGAAAATGGTCTGAGCAAACCCGGTTAATAGAAAAATGAATTAAAATTAAATCTGATACTTATTGTGAATAGAATAGCCAACACAGTTTAGTGTAACAAAGTTGTAACATAAACTGTGTTAAGCCTCAGCTATAAAAGTACAAGAACAGACAGGAGTCCCCATTGCTGTTTTTGAAGAGCACAGCAGCACCACAACTGCAGTTACACACACCAGAATGTAAATATAACACATATGCAAACACACATACACAGACACAAACATGTAAATATGGTTAGGCTTTCCTTTTTTTATCCATATAGAATACATGTTCCTCCTGCTGTTGCCCAGAATGCTGTTGTTACTCCTTCACGGATTGATAGGTTACATTAAAGGCAGTACTTCCAAATAAGGCCCATAACATAGCTAGACTCAATATTTTTTTTTGTCATGAAATTAATCACTGGTGCACAAGAATAATGAGCATAGCACTGCTCAGTGCGTTTAATGAAATCGATTGTTGTTTGCTGCATACTAATAATAGCAGCACTAATCTGCACTGCATGTAGCAACCAGCTGCTATAGAGCAGTGAGTAGCTATGCTGTCAAAGATAAAGCTGTGCGACAATGCAGGCATCCATATGCTGGAAGGTCCACAGGCCCTTGGGTCAACATAAAAGCATAATCCTCCGAGCGCCATCTGTACTTTTTCTATTCAGATTACAGTAGTATTCCCTCCTTTACATGCGGGCATATTCATCTAAGCACTCCTTCTGCAGGTACATCCCTGCTTGTGTCTTGTTTTTTTATGATAGTCCCAGCAGTGGAGCCATAGCTGTCATGCATAGTACCATAGCAAGAAAGCACAGATGAGCTGCTAATCACTGTCAGCCTTTGGTCAAGCATTCAATCCTGTCTATCAACACTTGTGTACTGCATAAGTCTGAGCAAGTCAGCTAACCTGAAAATGATAACCAGATCACTTTTGACAACTGAACCTTGTGTGTCATGTATACAGCATAGAATGCCACCTAAACATGTGACCATGTCTAGTGCTGGCTTTTAAACAAAGCATAGCTTGAACTACTGTACATCCTTACAATATTTCAAGCCCCTCCTTAATACAGCCACTGTTTACCCATGTTGGAAATGCGCAGCCTGTTACAATCCTGAATCTATATATTGAATGCTACCATTACAATATTCAAATAGTTTGCAGTACTTTGCAAGCCTACAGTATGGAAACCCTACCCCAGCTATCTGCAGTGCTATAAATTTGTAGATTACTCAGTGCTTTCATCCCATGCAGACTGCTTTTTAGTTATCTCACTCACATACCCTCTTACCTTGATGGTGTCAAGTGCAGAGTAGCTCTCAATGTACCATGTATCTGAGTACCTTAGAATGCATGCCTCAGATAAATCTCACACACACACACACACACACACACACACACACACACACACACACCTGCTAACAAGCATGCAGTTCTGATTGTGAATTGCAAATCTTTCAACTTGATGAAAGCTGTTGTCCCAGATTGGCGGGTTGGCAACACAAGGATACCTACTGTAAATAATTTTGTAAAATGTTAGTAGTGTTACAGTTTGTAATAGGAAATGGTTAGTATTTGTCAATGGAGTTGTAACATCCAGAATGTAAGCACTGATAACATTTTCCTCCCTGATAATATAACAGGAAATTCAGTTATCAATATTAACATTTTCTTTTGAAAAGTGTTGTGAATATTAAATAGGTGCACAGATATGCAGACCAGTAGGGCACTGATGAGCCTGGCTCGGTTTCCCAACTACATAAGAACAGTCAGAGATTAGGTGACCTGTTCAGTCACACAGTAGACAAAAGGAGGCTGAGGGAATCAAACCTTGGACTACAAGAAGCAGCTTATTAACAGCTCATAGTTCTAATCTTCTTTTCTGTCAGAAGAAGAAACTAATCCAGTGTGGGGTTACAAATCATAACCTTCAGTATTATGCACCAAACATACCTTTCAACTGTCCAGATTTTT
This sequence comes from Protopterus annectens, assembly GCF_019279795.1. Classification (NCBI taxonomy): domain Eukaryota; kingdom Metazoa; phylum Chordata; order Ceratodontiformes; family Protopteridae; genus Protopterus; species Protopterus annectens. Next base: position 135,348,582 of record NC_056741.1, read on the forward strand.
ACAGAATGTCTAGAATTGTGCCTCATATTTTTGATAATTTTCTCATAAAATGTATAGTTTTTCTGGCAAATTAATGAGGATCGAAGTCATTAAATTATGACAGACATTTTAGTTTCAGGCTTCTTAGCCTTCAGAAAATGTATATTAATGCAAAAGCTGTTATTCTAGCATTGTTCTAAGTTTAAATAAAAGTTGTCCCTATTTTTGGGCCTTTGCTCCCCCCCCCCATCATTTTTAGCTCTGTCCAGGTTTCTTGTTGTACAAGGTTGAGACCAAAACATACTCATAGTTTGGTTCCTACAAGTGATTGAAGGAGCTAAAGAAAAATAATCTGGTTTCATATCTATAACACTGTCTCCGAACAAATATGGTCTGCTTTGTATCTTTCCTGT